>NC_056727.1:211336138-211343638 GCF_019279795.1 Protopterus annectens | reverse complement strand
AATGCTAAGAAAACTAAACTACTTCTATTTCTGCCTAAATCACATCTGCATAAATCACACTCTCATAACACCTCAGCCTTCACTATCACCTTGTTAGACACCACCACCACCAATGTTGAATCCCATACCAAACTACTAGGGGTCATAACGGAGGATACACTAATTTATATGAAGGTCGAACAATCAAAAATACTAACCAAAAGCTTGCCTTACTACACCGTAACAAAAGATATCTCACACCAGAGACAAGACTGTTACTCTCTCTTGCTCATCTCCTACCTTGCCTCTGCTATGGCTCCCAAATCCTCACTAACCTACACGCAACACTACTGAATAAGATGGAAAATACATATCACAAAATAGCTAGACCTAAATCCCATCACTGTTTGGGGAACTTGAGCCAGTTCAATGTTTTCAAAGCCTATTAACTTATTATCCACTCCAACCTCTACAAACCCTCCTTCTGCCCCAACATTTCCAACATCTTAAATTGCTACCTCCAAACCAGAAAACTTAGAAGCACCAACCAAAACCTCCTTGACATTTATAAACCTAAAAAATTGGTAAAACCCTTTACAACTATCTTCCCTCTATCCACTGGAATAAGCTACCTTTAACAATCAGATCTATTACACAGCACCTCACATTTAAAATTGCCCTAAAGTTCACTTTACAAATACCTGGACTTGCTCCTGTACAAAACCACCGTGAACTTAATCACCTGACCCTCTCTGCATACATTCCCTTCTCAATTTGTATGCAATTCTTGCTACAGAACTCCAGCTCCTAATACCTTTTTCATTCAATGTCTCCACTACTCATTTACCTCCCTCCTTTTCCCACTTAGAATCAAGAGAAATCTGAGAAAGGGGAGTTAAGCTAACTACTACTACTCTCCTCTCTTATTTACAAAATTTAAAAACTCTAATTTTCCCTCTTTTATCCACAGCCATACTTTTTCTATCACCTGCTCTATTAACTTTCCCTCTGCTTTTGAGTACTGATGTACATGATTTTGCCTGAAAGCACTAAGATTTGATATACACAGTGCCTCTCTATACTCTTTTCTTAATTATTACTCCCCCTCTATATGGTGAAGTCCTTATGTATTAGAGATATATGAAAGACTTTAACATTTGGTTTTACTGCCTTTTTTGTAAAAAAACACCTTTAAACTCTTGTGTTACAATTGTGAATCCAAGCATTATAATGCATGTTTATATTACCTCATGCATACTGTATTGTTTGTAAATATTTTTACAGTGCATGTAATACTTTGTGGAGCTTTTCTCCCCGGGCCCCTGCTGAAAGGACTCAAGCTCAGAGATTCCCGGTCAACAAATATTAAATAAAGATATAGACAGAGATATATAAAAAGAGAGAGAGATAGAGAGAGAGAGAGATAGAGATAGAGAGATATATACGGGGTGTGTATGTATGCAAGGTCAGAGATAAATGGAGCTTCTCTGAAAGGGTGGGGAAGCCTCCTACACCCCTTATCTCTTTACATTGACATGCTTACCTTAACTTGCTCGCTCATGCTGAAGTTCACACACACACACACACACACACTATTTATATTCACACAATATAAATTTTATATACCTCCCACACACAGACATACATGTACATACATATCTATATCTATGCCTTTATATAGCTATCCATCTATACATCTATCACACACACATAGATCTACATACAGTCAAGCTGTGCAAAAAAAATTGAACATATTAAATCTGGGGCATCAATTCAAGTGAAAAGTAATAAAGCTCAGAACAGCTCCTGCACCACATCCAGGGCTTCTGCCTTCACTCAGTAAAAAACAAAAACGGGCCATGAAATTAAAAGGAACAAAATAGCTGAATTGACGAATAATGTCAGATTACTGGACTCTTTGCACAGAAAAAGAAGACAAACTCCCCCCCCCCCACCAAAAAGTACAGTTTTGTACCTACCATAAATGTAGATGTTCGAGTGCTAATACAGCTGCAGTAATCACAGATGGGTTCTCTGCCGTCAGGCGGGTCCTCGGTCGGCTGAATTCCAAAGTCTTGGTCCGGCGTCGGTTGTCGTCGCTTTCTTTCCTGACGTCAGTGCGACAGGGGTATACAAGACACAACCGACGCCATATTCTTCAGTCTTTCTTGCCCCAGATGTCAGGTGCCCCCAGAAGGAAGGCAATACATATATATATATATATATATATATATATATATATATATGTATGTCCAAGCAATGCAATGTAATAAAAAAATAGTAGTTGCAAGCAAATACACCATAGAAGGATAGGTACATAGGTACATAGGTACATAGATTAGTACTAGGCTAACTGCCCTTGTGAGCCATTTTAAACCTAGCCAATTATCCCCTGTGAGATTCAAACCCTGTACCTTGTGTTTGTAAGGCAAACACCTTAACCATTAGGCCACCCCCCCAAATTAGGTTGCAAGAGGAGGTGTTAGCCACTAGTCCTTTACCAAGAGGGGAAGGAGGGAGGGAAACCTGTACTGCAGCTGTATTTGCACTCGAACATCTACATTTATGGTAGGTACAAAACTGTACTACGTTCATCGTGCATACAGCTGCAGTAATCACAGATGGGTAGAATCCCAAAGCTACGCACAGGGTGGTAGGCACTAGGTGGAACTGGGAGGAGCCAGAATGCCCTGCAACACAGCAGTGGCAAAGCCTGCTCTAGTTTTGGAATATAAAGGCAGGTGGTAGTGTTTTGTGAAGGTATGCACAGAACTCCAAGTGGCTGCCTCCAAAATATCTTTGGTAGGAACTCCTCTGAGAAAGGCTGTAGGAGGTAGCTGTGGCCCTGGTGGAGTGGGATCTGATGCCTGTAGGGACAGGTTTTCCATGATAGGAGTAACAAAACCGTATGCAGTGGCCTATCCATTTTGTAATTGTCTGTTTGGTAACTGGCTTCCCTTGAGCTCCTACAGCATAGGACACAAAAAGTTGTTCTGATTTCCTGAAAGACTTTGTTCTGTCCAAATAGTAACGTAGCTGTCTATGGATGTCTAAGGAGTGTAGCAGCCTTTCCCCTTTGTTTTGAGGATTGGGGTAAAAGGTAGGTAAGTGTATGGCTTGATTTAAAGCTACCCTGGATACCACTTTAGGCATAAATGATGGGTTGGTACGAAGGGAAACCCTGTCCTGATGGAAGATGAGAAAGGGCTGCACAGCCATGAGGGTTTGTAGTTCCGAAACCCTACGAGCTGAGGTATTGGCCAGAAGGAAAGCTGTTTTCCAGGACAAATATTACAAATCTGTTGACGCAGCTGGTTCAAAGGGAGGCAATGTTAATTTTTCTACAATGTAATTAAGATCCCAGGCTGGCACTGGTTGTTTCCTTGGTGGTCTTATAGTCTTAGCCCCTCTGAGGAACTGTCTTAAGAGTGGGTGAGAGAATAAGGGTGGATCCGTGTTGAATTCTGCAGAAATGGCTGAGGCATGAATTTTTATGGAGGAAAATGTAAGTCCACTGTTCAGCAGCTCAGCTAGATACTGTAGTACCCGAGGCAAATTCAATTTTCTAGGGTCCTGGCCTTTTTTCTCATTCCAAGAACAAATCCGTTTCCATTTTGCGGAGTAAGCCTTTCTAGTAGATGGCCTTCTGGCCTCCAAAATGACATTCTGCACCTCTTTGGGGAGTAGGGTCTGTTGAGGTGTTAAGGAATTTTCCATGCAGCGAGAGTGTTTTCAGCTGGCTGTGAAGAGTTTTGTAGCTGTGCTGAGTCAACAGAAGAGGCATTAGAGGTAGGGGCCAGGGAGGAGTATGTGTTAGGCTCCTCAGGAGTGGATACCAGTGTTGTCTTGGCCAGTCTGGAGCAATCAGTATCATCTTCGGTCTGTCTGCTCTTGCGTTCAAGAGCACCTTAGGCAGAAGAGGCAGAGGTGGAAAAGCGTAAACTGTCCATGCTGTCCAACTGAATGAAAGGGCGTCCACTCTCGAGGCCTTTGGATAAAAGGTCCTTGAACAAAACTTTTCCAATTGATGATTCCTGTGGGAGGCGAAGAGATCTATGTCTGGCCTCCCCCACGCTTGGATTATCTTTGTAAACACTTGAGGATGCAACTTCCATTCATGTGGATCTGTCATATTTCTGCTTAGATGGTCTGCCAGCGTGTTTTCCAAACCTGTCAAGTACTGTGCTTGAAGTTCGATTTGCCATTCCAGAGCCAAGTTCCAAAGTGTCATGGCTAGTCTGCACAGGGGGTATGAATGTGTTCCTCTTGTTTGTTTATGTACCACATTACTGTGGTGTTGTCTGTTCTTATCAATAATTTTCCTGGATGCAGGAGGTCCTTGAAAGCTGTAATTGCATTTATCACTGCTAGCATTTCTTTTTGATTGATGTGAAGGTGCTTTTCTTTTTGGGACCATTTGCCCTGAATGCACCTGTCTGTCATGTGCGCCCCCCCCCCAGGCGTAATCTGAGGCATCTGTTGTGATAACTTGATTTGCTTGAGGCTTGCAGAATGGGAGACCTGTGTTTGTTGGACATGCTTGGGCCCACCATAGAAATTCCTTTTGCAAACATGGAATTATTGGTATTATTGTTTCCAAACTGTGGCTGTGTTGAGACCATAGGTTTTTTAGGTACCACTGAAGTTTCCTCATATGCAACTTTGCACATGGGATTAAAAGAATGCAAGATGCCATGAAGCCCGGAGTCTGCAGGATTTTCCTTGCAGTAAGCCTGGTACAATTTGCTAGTATTTTGAAGTACTGAGTTAGTTGCCCCTGTTTTTCTGGTGTAAGATAGGCCATCTGGGTGTTTGTGTTCAAGTTGGCACCCAGGAAAGTTATTTTCTGAGATGGTGTTAGTCTGGATTTCTCTTTGTTGATTGTGTATCCCAGAGAGTTCAGTAACCATGTTGCATAAGCCAGATGATCCAGAAGTATGTGCTTGCTGTCCGCTTGGATCAGGCAGTCGTCCAAATAAGGGTAAATTTGTATCCCTTGAAGTTTGCAGTAGGCAATTACTGATGCCAGGCATTTCGTGAATACTCTGGGCGCAGTAGATAAGCCAAAGGGCAATGCAGAGAATTGATAGTGGATTGAACCTGCAAGAAATCTGAGGTATCTTCTGCAGCTTTGTCTGATTGGGACATGCAGGTGTGCCTCCTTGAGGTCCAATGTTACCAGCCAAAACTCCTTGCCCAGCATGGGAAGAAGCTGCTGTAATGTGAGCATCTTGAATTTTGAGTGCAGTAAGAATGTGTTTAGGATGGATAAGTTCAAAATGGGTCTCCAGTCGGTTCCTTTCCTTGGTACCAGAAGTAGCCTGGAATAAAAACCTTGGCCTTGTTCGTGAGTAGGTACCTCTTGAATAGCTTTCATGTCTATGAGCTTTGAAATTTGTAGTTGTGCCTCTGCCCTTTGATTGTGTGGCAGGTTTGGCATGCCTCTCATTTTTGGTAGAGTGTGAAAATGAAATCTGTAGCCTCTGTCTATAACGTCCAGGATCCATTTGTCTGTTGTGACAATATGCCAATTTCTTGTAAATAATGCCAGCTTTCCTCCCAAGGGTGCTGCCAGCTGAGACTTGCTTGGCATGGAAAGGAGGAAGTCATTGGGTTTGCTTCCTATATTGTTGCGCACTGTCTTAGCCACCTCTTGGTGCCGGAGTTTGCCATTGCCTGCCTCTATATGATCCTTGTGATTGTCCTCTGCCCCTTGAGCGCCTGTATCTACCTCTTTGGGGCTTGTCCGTGGCTGGAAAGGACCAGATTTTAGAAGGCCAATTTCTGCTAAAACGTGGTGGTTGAACCTGTAGAAAAGCTTTGACAGATTGCATAGATTTGGCTTTTTCTTCAATTTTCCGTAGTATCTCCTCAGCATTAGTACCAAATAGCACATCCTTTTGTAAAAGAGCATCTAGTAGTTTAGCTTTCACATGATCAGGCAAGATTTGTTCCCTAAGCCATGCATGTCTACGAATAACTGATCCTGTAACAGCAGCTCTACTTGAGGCCTCTAGGGCATCATAGCCACATTGTAAGGTGTGTTTACCCACTTGTTCTGCACTATGCATCATATCCTGCAACTCCTTCAAATCTGGTTGTTCAGGTTGAGACATTTTATTTCTTAATTGTGATAACAGAAACTGCTGATATTTAAGCATATGAAACTGACAATTTAAGGCCCTCATGGCTAGGGTGGCCGAGGTATACACCTTTTTCCCCCCACCTTTAAGGATCTTGACTCTCTTCGAAGGTAGTGGATTCTTAGCAGTAGAGGCCTTCATTCCCTTGGGGCCTTGAGAAATGGTTTCAGGGTCAGCATTATGGCTTTTGTACAGAAATTGGTGAGAGTTAGGAACTCTGTAGTACCTATCAGGCTTGACTGGGGCAGGAGGCAGGGAATCCGTATTAAGGCAAGCCTCCGAATAAACATCATCCAGTATGTCCAAGACAGGAGGTATCGCCAGAGGTCTGTGTTGAGGTAACAAAAGAAATTCCCCAAGTCTTTTCTTGGAATCAGAAAAGTCTTGGCCTTCTCAATGGAAGTGTTCCCTCAAGGTGTGCAAGGTTTTCCCAAAAGAAAAATCCTCAGGAGGAGATACAGAAGGAATGGACTGCTCCGCATCAGAATCTTCAAAAGGGGAGAAAGAGTGTTCCTCTACATCTGAATGATCTGAAGAAATGGAGCCCTGATCAGAAGAGGGAGAATCTTCCTCCACTCTGGGTCTCTTGTCTGGAGGGGGTTGGGAACCCCTGATAAGAGTAATGAAATCCTCAGCCATCTTAAGCAACTGCTTTTTAGGCATGGGGCCTGGAGATGGGCCCTGTGCAACAGGCCTCTTGGGATGCCTGGCTGATTTGGACTTAGTAAAAACCTTAATTGAAAAGGAAGATGAGGGTCTAAAGACACCATGGGTGGAAGTGGCCCTGTCCACATTAGGAGGCTCAACGCTCACAGTGTCTTCGGTGGTTGTAGTCTGGGTATGGGCCGAGGTACCTGTGGTCTCGGTCACAGAAGACCCCGCCAAAGAAGTGTCGTCGGTAGTCAGGGACTGCAAAGGCGTCTCGCTGAGAACCGGACCACGTGTAGCCGGTTTTGGCGTGGTGTCGGTGGGGACTGCAGACCTCACGTGTCAGTCCTTGTCCTTGCGTTTTTGTCTTATATACCCCTGTCGCACTGATGTCAGGAAAGAAAGCGACGACAACCGACGCCAGACCAAGACTTTGGAATTCGGCCGACCAAGGACCCGCCTGATGGCAGAGAACCCATCTGTGATTACTGCAGCTGTATGCACGATGAACATGGGCAAATATCTATCCCAGCAGAGTCCTGCCCCCCTGACATCTCAGATGCTCAGGTAACAGCCGCCCTCTCCAAAGCAAAAAACACAGCATCAATGGAACTAGACGGTGTCCCGGGCTGCATCCTACATGAACTCCAAGAAGAGCTAAACCCAAACATAAAACTACCGTTCAGTCTCAGCCTTACTACAGGATATGTGCCCAAAGAGTGGCGTACAG
>NC_056727.1:211188638-211328638 GCF_019279795.1 Protopterus annectens | reverse complement strand
ACCAAATAAGGAGGCTTAATAGAGAGGGCTTGCAGTTCTAAGACCCTCCTTGCAGATATAAGGGCCACTAAAAAAAATGTTTTTCCATGAAAGGAATTTGAGGACACAAGTTGCTGAGGGTTCAAAGGGATGCAAAGTAAGTTTTTGAAGTACAAAATTCAAATCCCAGGGTGCCACAGGGTCCATAACGGGGGGGGGGGGGGTGGTCATAATAATGTGGCCCCTTTAAAGAAAGCTCTACACAATCTATGCACCATAAGGTTAGGATCATTAGCCAAATGAAAGGTAGAAATAGCTGCCAGCTGAACCTTGAAGGAACAGTTGTGTAAGAAACTCCAAAATAGCAGAGATAGCGGCTGTATAAGGATGGAGGTTTCTGTCACGAGCCCAGAAGGAAAACCTTTTCCACTTACTGGCATAGATATTTCCTAGTTGAAGGTTTGTGAGAAGATGTCAGAATATGTACATCAAGGGAAAAGTCATGAAGCCTGACTAGGGATGGAATAGTACAGTTTTGTACCTACCATAAATGTAGATGTCCGATAGGTATGCATCTGCAGTCCTTACATATGGGTTGTCCTGCCTCAGGCAGCCCTTTGGTCGGCCGGATTCCAAAGTCTGGGTCCGGCGTCGGCTGTTGTCACCCCTTCCCCGACGTCAGAGCGCCTGGGGTATAAAAGTGTCAGCCGACGCCATCTTCCTCAGTTTTTCTTGCCCCAGATGCCAGGTGCCCTCTAAGGAAGGCTAAATTTGGTAGAAATACAAAATATTGCAAACATGCACAGTAATATAAAACAAATACACATTATAGATAACCCCAGCTAGCTATAAGAGGGATAAGTACCCAAGAAGTACCACAGAGGGGAAAGAGGGAGGGTAAACCTGACTGCAGATGCATACCTATCGGACATCTACATTTATGGTAGGTACAAAACTGTACTATGTCCTTCAAGGATGCATCTGCAGTCCTTACATATGGGTAGAATACCATAGCCAAGCTGGGGATGGTAGGCTCTAAGAAAATGATGGTGTAGCTAGAATGCCCTGCAGGACTGCCGTAGCAAAGCCTGCTCTGGATCTGGAATATAAGGGTAAATTGTAATGCTTGGAAAATGTATGCACGGAGCTCCATGTAGCAGCTTCTAAAAATGTCCTTGGTAGCCACCCCTCTTAAGAAGGCTGTGGAGGTGGCTGTAGCTCTGGTGGAATGAGGTCTAATGCTAGCTGGCACAGCTTTTCCATGATGAGAATAGCAGAATTGAATGCAATTTCCTATCCATTTTGAAATTGTCTGTTTGGAAATTGCTTTTCCTTGAATGCCTGCAGCATATGCTACCAACAGCTGGTCAGTTTTTCTGAAAGTCTTAGTTCTGTCCAAGTAGTAGCGTAACTGTCTGTGAATGTCCAGGGTATGCAGAAGTTTCTCTCCCTTGTTTTGTGGGTTTGGAAAGAAGGTAGGCAGGTGAATAGCTTGGTTCAACGAGACCCTGGATACCACCTTTGGCATGAATGAAGGATTGGTTCTCAAGGAGACTCTGTCCTGATGAAAAATAAGAAATGGTTGTACTGCCATGAGTGCCTGCAATTCAGATACTCTTCTTGCTGAGGTTATGGCCAGAAGGAAGGCAGTCTTCCAAGACAGGAACTGTAACTCTGAAGATGTGCTGATTCAAAGGGAGGTAAAGTCAACTTTTCCAACATGAAGTTAAAGTCCCATGTAGACACTGGTGGTTTTCTTGGAGGATTGATGTTTTTAATTCCTCTTAGAAACTGCCTTAGGAGAGGATGAGAGAAGACAGGTGGATCAGTATTGTATTCTGCTGAAATTGATGAAGCATGAATTTTTATGGAAGAGTAAGAAAGGCCATTATGGAGCATGTCTGCCAAGTATTCCAGGATATGTGCCATGCTCATCACTGTGGCATCTAGGCCCTTTGCGGTGCTCCAAGTGTGGAATCGTTTCCATTTTGCTAATATGTCTTTCTAGTGGAAGGTCTGCGAGCTTCCATGATGATATCCTTCACTCTCTTGGATAGCTTTTCCTGGTGAGGAGTCAAGGTATTCTCCAGGCTGTCAAGCTGCAGGGTTTTGTAATTGTGCTGTGTCAGAAGGAGTGTCCATAGTGGTAGAGGCCACGGTTTCGTGTGTGACAGGCTCCGTAACAGTGGGTACCAGTGCTGCCTTGGCCAGTCCAGGGCTATTAGAATCACTTTTGGCTGCTCCGTCTTGATTTTCAGTAAGACCTTGGTCATTAGTGGGAGTGGTGGAAATGCATACACTGTTAGGAGTATTCCAACTGAAAGAGAGGGCGTCCACTTTCCATGCTTGTGGGTGGTATGTCCTTGTGCAGAATTTCTTCAGCTGATGATTGTGGTGGGAGGCAAAAAGATCTATGTCTGGCCTCCCCCATGATTGTGTTATCTGAAGGAAGATGTCTGGGTGCAGCATCCATTCGTGTGGGTCCATGGTATTTCTGCTTAGGCTGTCCGCCAGTATATTGTCTTTTCCTGGCACAAACTGGGATTGCAGCTCTATATTGAGTTTTAGGGAAAGTTCCCAAAGATTCATTGCTAGTCTGCAAAGAGGGTAGGAATGGGTACCTCCTTGCTTGTTTATGTACCACATAACTGTGGTACTGTCTGTCCTTATTAGCAGGTGGCCTTGATGTAGAAAGAGCTTGAAGGCCTCGACTGCATGAATCACTGCCAGCATTTCCTTTTGGTTTATGTGCATGCGCAATTCTTTCTGAGACCATAGACCTTGGATGCATCTGTCCTCCATATGTGCTCCCCATCCATGGTCTGAAGCGTCCGAGGTAATGGTTTGGCTGGTTACTGGTTTGCTGAAAGGCAGGCCCCTGTTTGACTGGCTTGCTTGGACCCACCACAGGAATTCTTTTTGAAGGCATGGAATGAGTGGTATCAAAGCTTCTAGGCTGTGATTGTGCTGAGACCATAAGCTCCTTAGGTACCATTGTAGTTTTCTCATATGCAGGCTTGCTTGTGGAATCAGAAGAATGCACGATGCCATGTAACCCAGGGCCTGCAGGATTTTCCTTGCAGTCATCTGAGTTTGTTTTTTTAGATTTTTGAAGTAATCCGGTAGTTGTCTTTGTTTTTCTTCTGTGAGAAAAGCCATTTGGGTGGTTGTATCTAGTTCCGCACCCAGAAAAGTTATTCTTTGGGATGGCACAAGTCTTGACTTGTGAATGTTGACTGTGTATCCCAAGGCCTGTAGTAGGCGGATGGCATAATTCAAATGTTTTTCCAAGGTTTGTTGGCTGTCTGCTTGTACAAGGCAGTCGTCCAGATACGGGTATATTTGAATCCCCTGAAGTCTGCAGTGTGCAATTACTGATGCCAGGCATTTCGTGAATACTCTGGGCACAGTAGATAAGCCAAACGGCAATGCTGAGAATTGATAATGCTCTGAACCTGCAAGAAATCTGAGGTGTCTTCTGCAACTTTGTCTGATAGGGACATGCAGGTATGCCTCCTTGAGGTCTAGAGTTACCAGCCAAGACCACTTGCCCAGCATGGGAAGGAGTTGCTGTAAGGTCAGCATTTTGAATTTTGGCACAATGAGATAAGTATTCAGTGCGGACAAATCGAGAATAGGCCTCCATTGTTTTTCTTTTCTTGGGACAAGGAATAGTCGAATAAAATCCTTGTCCTGCGAGAGGAACCTTTTCTATAGCTTTCATTTGCAATAGGTTGGCAATTTGTTTCAAAGCCTCTGCCCTCTGATTTGGTGGCAGGTTTGGCATTCCCTTTCTTTCTGGTAATGTATGGAAATGGAACCTGTATCCTTTGTCTATTATTTGCAGTGTCCATTTGTCCCTTGTAATACTGTGCCAATTTCTTGAGAATAGAGACAACTTTCCGCCCAAAGGTGCTTCTAATTGAGCCGTGGTCGGCGGGGTCAAGGTGAAGTCATTGAGTCTGTCCTTGTGCAGCAGTTGTTGGACCTGCACTACCTCTCTGGTTAGGAGGCTGCCATTGACGTCCTCTGTAGGAGCCTCTAGCTTGCCCTCTACCTCTGGCACGCCTGTTCTTGCCTCTTTGAAATCTCTCTTCTGGAATGGACCAATTCTTAGAAGGCCAATTTCTGCTGAATCTTGGTGGTTGTACCTGGAGGAAATCTTTGACTGTTTGTACAGATTTTGTCTTTTCCTCAAATTTCTTTAAGACCTCTTGAGCAGTGGAGCCAAATAACTGTTGTTTTTCCAGTGGAGCATCCAGAAGCTTAGCCTTAACATGATCTGGCAGAGATTGTTCCTTCAGCCAGGCATGTCTACATATGACTGCACCTGTCATTGCTGACCTACATGAAGCTTCCAATGCATCATAACTACACTGCAAGTAATGGTTGCTAACCTGTTGTGAATTATGTACCAGATCCTGAAGTGACTTACGATCTAGGGGTTCCGGCGAAGACCGTTTTTTCTGCAATTCATCTAACAAATACTCTTGGTACTGTATCATATGAAATTGACAATTTAAAGCCCACAGAGTGGAAAAGTGTACACTTTTTTTACCCCATCTCTCTAAAGCCCTGGACTCCCTTTCAGAGGGGAGTGGATTTTTAGCAGTGGCAGCTGCAACCCCTTTAGGACCCTGGGAAATAGTTTCTGGGTCAGCAGAGTGGGCCTTGTAAAGGAAATGATGCGAGTCCGGGACCCTGTAGTACCTATCGGGTTTAACAGGAGCCGGAGGAAGGGTGTCAGGGGTAGTGCTAGACTCAGAATACACATCATCAATGACACTTAAAACAGGAGGGATAGCCAAAGGTCTATGTTGAGGTAAATGAAGACAAGTCCTTAATCTCTTCCTGGAATCGGAGAATTCCTGGCCCTGCCATTGGAAATGCTCTCTCATGGAGTGAAGGGTCTTCCCCAAAGGACAGCTCTTCAGGAGGGGAGGCAGAGGGAATAGATTCCTCTGCATCAGAATCCTCGTAGGCCGTGAAGGCCTCCTCCTGGTAGTCTGATAGAGCAGAGCCATCAGAGGACTGAGGTTCAGCAGACTCAACCCTGGGCCTTTTGTCTAGTGGGGGTTGAGAGCCCCTGTCCGGATGAGGCTGAGAGCCTCTAATTAAGGAAATAAGGTCCTCAGCCAAACTTAGTATCTGAGAACCTGTAGTGGATCCCTGAGAAATAGACTTGGGAGGCAGAGTTTTTTGTTGCTTAGCAGCTTTAGCCCTAGTGAAAGCTTTTATGGACATGGATGCAGGGGGCCTGGCTGCCCCATGTGCTGGAGTAGTTTTGTCTAGGGGAATGGTGTTGGTAGGTTCCTGAACACCGGTTTCCGAGGGTAATTCTATAACTGACTCAGAAAAGGCCTCCGGGAACGAGGCTGACGGTTGAGCGGTTTTTACGGACGAAGTACCAAGGATTCGGTTTCAGCCGAGACCCTCGCGGCAGGCCTAGGAGCGGTTTCAGCCGAAACCATGGTCCGCGTGTCGGTCCTTGTCCTTCCGTTTCTTGGTTAAATGAGAAGTCGAAGTCTCAGACGGCATTTTATAAGAGAAACTAGCCCCAAAGAATTCCTCTGCAAACTCCGACCGACGCCTAAGAGTGCGTCGATTAAAGGAGGCACAGGCAGTACAGGCCGAGACGTCGTGGTCTGGGCCTAGACAGGGGAGGCAGTAGAAATGGAAATCCTTATGAGGTATTTGTTTCCCACAAGTCAAGCAATTATTAACTTTAAGCGTTTGATCTGACATCGGCTGAGGCAAGAAAGAGTCCCCAATGGGATACTTAGCTTTTTGAAGTCTTCGGTAGCTGAAGTTACAGGAGCTGGCCGACCAGCACTTGCGAACTGTTTCTGCTTCGGGCACCACGCAGCAAGGAAGATGGCGTCGGCTGACACTTTTATACCCCAGGCGCACTGACGTCGGGGAAGGGGCGACAACAGCAGACGCCGGACCCAGACTTTGGAATCCGGCCGACCGAAGGGCTGCCTGAAGCAGGACAACCCGACCGAAGGGCTGCCTGAGGCAGGACAACCCATATGTAAGGACTGCAGATGCATCCTTGAAGGACATCTGAGCAGCCACACTGTCAAATTGAGGGTGTGGAGAGAGGGAGGGATGGAACACCCCTGACATGTGCGTCAGTAAATCTGGAACTGGGTCCAGGGTTCGTCCATTAGATGAGGCCTGAGGAAGGGGAACCAAATCTCATGAGGCCAGTAAGGAGCAATGAGGATCATCTTGCTTCCCAAGGATTTTGCATTCTGAATTACCTTTGATACCAGAAGAAAGGGTGGAAAGGCATAGAGAAGTCCCGAGGGCCAATCGTGAATGAGTACGTCTCTGGGTGTCTTCCCCCCTTCGGGGGAATCAGGGTGAAGTAGTTGCTGCATTTGGCATTCAGAGGGGTGGCGAATAGATTGCAGCAAGGATGACACCAACTGCAAAAAATCTGTTCCGCAATGTGTGGTGAGGCATCACAATTGCCCTGCTGAGCCTGTCTGCCATCATGCTGGTTTTCCCCAGAATGTGCGCTGCAACCAGAAAACGTTGGGAAGACACTGCCCACTCCCACATGCGAAGGTCTTCTCTACAAAGGGGATAAGATTTGGTCCCTCCTTGCTTGTTTATGTACCATACCACCGACATATTATCCGAGTGGATTGCAATCGTCCCTAGAGGGAGAAAGCTGTGAAGTGCTCGCAAAGCCAGAAGCACTGCTCTCGTCTCCAAGACGTTGATATGCAAATGAGCCTCGTGTTCCTGCCACGTGCCTTGGACTGTTCTCCAAATGCCCCCCGATCCTATCTGGGAGGTATCCGTGGTCATGGTGGTGACAGGGGGGAGATGGAACAAATGGTCTGCCTGTGGCCAGATGGCTGGACTGGGTCCACCAGCGAAGATCCTGTTTGCACGATTCTGTTATCAGTATGGGGTGAGAAAGAGGTAGTTGCTGCAGTGACCACTGGGCAAAAAGTAACCACTGCAGAATCCTCTCATGTGCAGTCTGGCAAATGGGACTAATGTTATTGTAGAGACCATCGTCCCTAACAATTTGAGTACCGTCTTTGCTTTTGCCTTCCGCTGTGGAAGTAGACTCCAAATTTGTTGCCCAAGATTCTGGACTCTCTCTACGGGGAGGTAAGCCCTCATTGTGACTGTATTTATTTCGGCGCCAATGAAATTCACATGCCGAGAGGGCGACAATGCAGATTTTTGCCAGTTTATTGTAATTCCTAGCTGCAAGCAAGTCATAATGGTGGCATCCCTGGCCTGTAATAGTAGATGCCTGGTGGTGGCAGTCAGGAGCCAGTCGTCCAGGTACGGAAACACTTGGAATCTAAGGCGTCTCAAGTGAGCCGTTACCACTGCCATACATTTGGTGAACACCCTGGGGGCTGTGGTAAGACCAAAGGGCAGGGTGCAAAAAATACAGTTTTGTACCTACCATAAATGTAGATGTCCGAGAGGTATGCATCTGCAGTCCTAACATATGGGTTGTCCTGCCTCAGGCAGCCCTTCGGTCGGCCGGATTCCAAAGTCTGGGTCTGGCCTCGGCTGATGTCGCACTTCACCCGACGTCATAGCTGCTGTGAATTGGGTATAAAGGCATCAGCCGACGCCATTTTCCTCAGTGTTTCTTGCCCCAGATACCAGGTGCCCTCTAGGAAGGCTAAATTTGGATGAATGCAAATGATTCCAAATAGTAGAGAGCAAACAGTATAATCATGTATATACATATATACAAACAAATACACCATAATAGATTCCCCCAGCTAGCTACAAGATGGGCAAATACCCTAGGAGTACCACAGAGGGGAAGGAGGGTGGGTAATCCTGACTGCAGATGCATACCTCTCGGACATCTACATTTATGGTAGGTACAAAACTGTACTATGTCCTTCAAGGATACATCTGCAGTCCTAACATATGGGTAGAATACCATAGCCAAACTGGGGGAGGAGGCACTAAGATGATTATGGTGTAGTTAAGATCCCTTGCAAAACAGCAGTTGCAAAACCTGTTCGGGATCTGGAGTATAAAGGTAGATTATAATGCTTGGCAAATGTATGCACGGAGCTCCAAGTAGCAGCTTCTAAAATGTCTTTGGTAGCCACTCCTCGTAGGAAAGCTGTAGTAGTGGCTGTAGCCCTTGTGGAGTGAGGTCTGATGTTTTCTGGAGTTGTCTTTCCATGAAGAGAGTAACAAAATCTAATGCAATTTCCTATCCATTTTGAGATTGCCTGTTTTGAAATTGCTTTTCCTTCCATTCCTGTTGCATATGCTACCAGAAGCTGGTCAGTTTTTCTGTTGGTCTTGGTTCTGTCCAGATAGTAGTGCAATTGCCTGTGCACATCCAAGGTATGTAGTAATCTTTCCCCCCTGTTCTGTGGATTGGGGAAGAATGCTGGTAGGTGGATTGCTTGGTTCAATGATACCCTGGAGACCACTTTTGGCATAAAAGTAGGGTTGGTTCTCAAGGACACTCTATCCTGATGGAAGATAAGGAAGGGCTGTACTGCCATTAATGCCTGTAATTCAGAAACCCTTCTTGCTGAAGTGATTGCAAGCAGGAAAGCAGTTTTCCAAGATAAGAACTGTAATTCTGCTGTTGCTGCTGGTTCGAAGGGGGGAAGTGTTAACTTTTCCAGCACAAAGTTAAGGTCCCATGTAGGCAAAGGTGGTTTCCTTGGAGGCTTTACATTTTTAATTCCTCTCAGAAACTGCCTGAGTAGAGGATGAGAGAAGACTGGAGGATCCATGTTGTATTCTGCTGAAATTGCTGATGCATGAATCTTAATGGAGGAGTAAGACAGGCCATTGTGGAAAAGTTCTGCTAAGTATTCCAGGATGTTAGCTATGTTCGCTAATGATACATTTTCTCCTTCTCCTTTTGCTGCACTCCAAATGAGGTATCTTTTCCATTTGGCTGAATAAGTCTTCCTTGTGGAGGGTCTGCGAGCCTCCAGGATAATGTCCTTAACCCTCTGAGATAAATCTGGGTTATTTTGTTTTATGTAATATTCCAGGCAGCTAGCTGTAGTGTTTTCAAGTTTGGATGTAGGATCTTGTAGTTGTTCTGTGTTAGCAGTAAAGGAACTAGAGGTAGAGGCCATGCGTGTGTCCGAGACATACTCCTCAGTAGCGGGTACCAATGCTGCCTCGGCCAGTCTGGAGCTATCAGGATGATCCTTGGGTGATCTTCTTTGATCTTCAGTAGCACTTTGTGTATCAAAGGAAGAGGTGGGAATGCATACGCTGTCAGGTTTTCCCAACTGAAGGATAGGGAGTCCACCTTCCAAGCAAGAAGGTGGTATGTCCTTGTGCAGAATTTCCTCAATTGGTAGTTGTGTGGGGATGCGAACAGGTCTATTTCTGGTAGTCCCCATTTCTTTGTAATGGTTTTGAAGATGTCTGGATGCAGCATCCATTCGTGGGCATCCGTGGAAGTTCTGCTTAAGGTGTCTGCTAGTATATTTTCTTTTCCTGGCACAAATTTGGCCTGGAGTTGAATGTTGAGGTTCAGGGCCACATTCCACAGGTCCATTGCCATCCGGCATAGAGGATATGAGTGTGTGCCTCCCTGTTTGTTGATATACCACATGACTGTGGTGTTGTCCATCCTTATCAGCAAATGACCCTGTTGAAGAAAAGGTCTGAATATCTGTAGTGCCTGTTTCACTGCCAGCATCTCTTTTTGATTTATGTGAAGGTTCAGCTGGTCTTGTGTCCATAGGCCTTGTATACACTTGTCCACCATGTGTGCCCCCCAGCCTAGGTCTGAGGCGTCCGTGGTGATAGTCTGGCTTGGGTGAGGTTTGTGGAAAGGCAGTCCTCTGTTCAACTGACAGGCCTGAGCCCACCACAGGAATTCTTGTTTCAGGCATGGAATTATTGGAATCTGGGCTTCTAGACTGTGCTTGTGTTGAGACCATACATTCCTTAGGTACCATTGCAACTTCCTCATATGCAGCCTGGCATGTGGTATCAATATAATGCAGGATGCCATGTAACCCAGGGCTTGCAGGACTTTCCTTGCTGTAAGCTGGTTCTGTGTTGTTAATGCCATGAAATAGAGTGGTAGTTGCTTTTGCTTTTCTGCTCTGAGAAATGCCATCTGATTTGATGTGTCCAGTTCTGCACCCAAGAATGTTATCCTTTGGGATGGTACCAGCCTTGACTTTTTCATGTTGACTGTGTATCCCAGGGCTTGCAGTAGTTGTATAACCTTTTCCAAATCTTTTGTTAATTTGGTCTTGTTGTCCGCTTGTATTAGGCAGTCGTCCAGGTATGGATAAATCTGAATTCCCTGAAGCCTGCAATGAGCAATTACTGATGCCAGGCATTTCGTGAATACTCTGGGCACAGTAGATAAGCCAAAGGGCAATGCTGAGAATTGATAATGCTCTGATCCTGCAAGAAATCTGAGGTATCTTCTGCAATCTGGTTGTATAGGGACGTGCAGGTATGCCTCCTTGAGATCTAGAGTCACCAGCCAAGACTCCTTGCCCAGCATGGGAAGAAGTTGCTGTAGGGTCAGCATTTTGAATTTTGGAACAATGAGATATGTGTTCAGAGCGGACAGGTCGAGAATAGGCCTCCATTGGTTTTCTTTTCTTGGTACCAGGAAAAGTCTGGAGTAAAATCCTTGTCCTTGTTCCATGGGAGGTACCTTTTCTATAGCTCTCATGCTTAGTAGATGGTTGATTTGTCCTAGAGCGTTTGTTTTTTGGTTTGGTGGTAGGTTTGGCATTCCTCTCTTTTTTGGGAGAGTGTGGAAGTGAAACCTGTAGCCTTTGTCTATTGTCTGTAAAATCCATTTGTCTCCTGTAATGTAATGCCAGTTTACGGAAAATAAGGCTAGCTTTCCGCCTAAGGGTGCTTCCAGTTGTTCCCTGGTAGGCGGTATCAGAGCCAAGTCATTGTGTCTGTCCTGTGGAAGTGGTCGTAGCTGGATCTGTGGCAGTACTTCTCCGGTTGTTAGGCTGCCACTGACGTCCCCTGTAGGCACCTCTGGATTGACCTCTGCCTCTTGGGCGCCTATTTCTGCCTCTCTGTGCTCTGGAGGTGTCTGGAAAGGACCAATTCTTCGAAGGCCAATTTCTACTAAACCTCGGAGGCTGGACCTGTAAGAAATCCTTGACTGTTTGGACAGATTTTGCTTTTTCTTCCACCTTCTTTAGCACTTGCTGTGCAGGGGAACCAAACAAACTTTGTTTCTCCATGGGAGCATCTAGGAGCTTTGACTTTACATGGTCTGGTAATGATTGTTCTTTTAACTATGCATGCCTTCTAATCACTGTTCCAGTCATAGCTGATCTAAAGGAAGCCTCCAGTGCATCATAGCCGCATTTTAAGGAATGATTACTGACCTGCTGAGTGTTATGTACCAAATCCTGAAGGGACTTACGGTCTATAGGTTCAGGAGAGGACAGTTTTTTATTTAGCTGGTCTAACAAAAATTCCTGATACTGAATCATGTGGAATTGACAGTTTAAGGCCCTAGCCGAAAGAGTAGCAGAAGTATAAACTTTTTTACCCCATCTCTCTAATGCTCTAGATTCTCTTTCAGAGGGGAGGGGTTTTTTGGCAGAGGCAGCTGCTACAGCTTTGGGGCCCTGTGAAATGGTTTCAGGATCTGCAATAGGAGCCTTATACAAGTGAAAATGTGTGTCCGGGACCCTGTAATATCTGTCGGGCTTGGCAGGGGCCGGGGGAAGAAAGTCAGGGGCAGTACAAGCATCATTATATGCATCATCAACAACTGTTAGTACTGGAGAAATGGCTAAAGGCCTATGCTGTGGTAAATGTAAAAAGGTCCTTAGCCTTTTCCTTGAATCTGAAAAATCCTGGCCCTGCCATTGAAAATGCTCTCTCATAGCATGTAAGGTTTCCCCAAAAGAAAATTCCTCAGGAGGAGAGGCAGAAGGAATGGAGTCTTCTGCATCAGAATCCTCATAAGGGGAATATGGGCCTTCTGGAGGTTCTGAGTTTTCTGAATCATCCGAGGAATAGTCTGTAGAAACAGGATCCGGGGGCTCTGCTCTAGGCCTCTTCTCTGGAGGGGGTTGAGAGGCCCTGTCTGGGTGAGGTTGGGATCCCCTGATCAAAGAAATGAGATCCTCAGCCAGGCTGAGCATTTGGGAACTAGAGGTAGGCCTGTGTGAGGGGGGTTTAGCAGGCAAGGCCTTAGAAGATTTAGCTGCTTTAGCCCTAGAAAAAGCCTTGATAGACATAGATGCAGGGGGGCCTAGCAGCTCCACGTGCAGGAGTAGATATGTCTAAAGGAATAGTGTCTGATAAATCCTGGGTGCCTGCTACAGCACGGGAAATTTCGGTAGCAGATTCAGCCATGCTGTGCGAGGCCTCGGCTATCGGAGGCATGCTTTCAGCCGAAGGAAGAACCGAGGACTCAGTTTCAGCCGAAACCGAGACACTCGCGGTTGGCTTAACCGTGGTTTCGGCCGAAATCGCGGACCGCGAGTGTCGGCCCTTTTCCTTACGCTTTTTAGCTAATTGTGAAGTCGGAGTCTCCGACGGCATTTTGTAAGCAAAAGCGGGACCAAAAAACTCCTCTGCAAACTCCGACCGACGTCTAAGTGTCCGTCGGTTGAAGGAAGCACAGGCTAGACAAGCTGATACGTCGTGGTCTGGGCCTAAGCAAGGAAGGCAGTAAGAGTGGAAATCCTTATGAGGTATTTGTTTCCCACAAGTTAAACAATTATTTATTTTTTCTGACATCGGCTGAGGCAAGAAAGAGTCCCCAACGGGGTACTTAGCTTTTTAGAAGTATTCGGTAGTAGTAATCTCTGGATTTCACCGACCGGCACTTGCGAAGAGCTTCTGCTTCGGGCATCGCGCGGCAAGAAAGACTGAGGAAAATGGCGTCGGCTGATGCCTTTATACCCAATTCACAGCAGCTATGACGTCGGATGAAGTGCGACATCAGCCGAGGCCAGACCCAGACTTTGGAATCTGGCCGACCGAAGGGCTGCCTGAGGCAGGACAACCCATATGTTAGGACTGCAGATGCATCCTTGAAGGACATCTTCTACTGACTGGCCCCCAGCCGGAAGATTAAATGACTCCTTGATGCTCTGTCCATTTTGATGTGGTAGTACGCACCTTGGAGATCTATGGAGCACATCCAAACATCTTTCTCTAACAAAGGGAGCATTGACTAATGTGACCATTTGGAACTTGGACTTCTCTACAGATTCGTTCAACGTGTTGAGATCCAAGATGGGTCTCAAGTCCCCTGTTTGTTTTGGCACCAAAAAAAATCTGGAGTAAGTCCCTAATCCTACTTGGTCTGTGGGGACGGGTTGGATGACTCTTTTCGAGCAACATTTGAATTTCTAGAGTTGCTCAACCCCTGTAGTTGGGAGGAACATCCAGGATTCTTCTGATCTGAGAAGGGGGGGGGGGATACATAACCTCTGAAAAATATCCTTCGTACCCACTTGTCTTGAGTGATATCACGCCAGGCTTCTGGGTACAAGGGATTTACGAGGCTTCTGGGTACAAGGGATTTACGAGCCCCAACTGGTACCAGAGACGCACAGTTGGGCCTCCTTTCAGGATCGCTGGTAGGGATGACCACGAAAGGAATCATTGTCTCCATGGTTCTGTGGGCCTCCCCTGCCTCTAGGGTGATGTCTATATTTATTTCCTCCTCCTCTGCCTCTGGAGAAGGAATCACCCCTGTGCATCCTGGAAAAACCTCTGCGACTTCTTGAACCACATCTTTCCGCCCCTCTGCCGTTTGGGATAGGGTCTAGAAGGAACGGAAAAATGGACTCCTACAGTAGACAGGGTTTTCCCTTCCTGTTCGCACCTGGTGAGTGTGTCCTTCATCTTAGGTCCAAACAACGAGGATCCATCAAAGGGGGCGTTGGTAAATGTAGACTTAAAGGCCTCTGCAAAGTTACAAAAGCACATCCAGGAGGGTCTAAGAGAAACTCCTGAACCTGCTGCCCTACTCGCTCCATTCACTGCATAAGATATCAGCCTCATGGAGGAGTTGGCAACAAAATTTAAGGGAGACATCTGTGCATTAAACTCATCAGATACCGTTTCAAATACATTACCTTGGAGAGCATCTCCCAGCTCTTTCAGGAGATCTCTCTGGAGCCTAGTGAAATGAGACAGGTAGTTCAGCAATCTGAGTGTAAAAGCTGATAAAGAAAAGATATGCTTTTCATACCTACCCATTGTTCGAGACTCCTTGTTCGGTGGATGGACAGTGGAGGAACTTCAGCAAGTTCCTTTTTGGTGGCTGCTGCCACAACCATGGCATCTACTGGCACGCCTTTGGTGAGAAAATCTTTGTCCTGAGGTGCTGACAAGAATTTATTAGGTCTTCCAGGAACTGGTTTTATGGTATCAGGAGATTCTCACACCTTCAGACTCACTAGTTCCAGGAGTTTGTCGAAAGGTGGAGACACTCAAGAGGCAGAAGGTTGAGACCCGAAAGCCTTCAGGTACACTGACTCCTCATCAGAAGGGGAGGTGGTGGGCCAGCCGCCTCGGTTTCAGGATCTCAAG
The DNA here is from genome assembly GCF_019279795.1 of Protopterus annectens. Lineage (NCBI taxonomy): Eukaryota > Metazoa > Chordata > Ceratodontiformes > Protopteridae > Protopterus > Protopterus annectens. The sequence continues at coordinate 211,314,118 of NC_056727.1, read as the reverse complement.
GATATCTGTGAAGGAGATATCAGAGGATGACTTGGCGGACCCTTCTGACTCCTTGAAGTCAGTGTCTGATGTAATGGACTCATCGGGGGAGTCAACATGCTTCCTCTTACAAGTTTTCTTCCGACGGGGCTCCTCAGAAGGATATTCTGGGGAGATCTTGGAAGACTGGGGACTACTCATGAAGGGTTCCTGAGGCTGCGAGTCTCTGCTGAGTTGGATGAGAGAAGGTGCTGAGACTGAAGTCGGCGCTATGGGGGGGGGGTGTTGGTGCCCCTAGTTGGAACTGAAGACTTTGACAGAACACTCATCACCTCGAAGGCCGACCCTCCTGGCTCCGAGGACACCCCCCCCCCGCTCCGAGGACATCCCCCCCCGCTCCGAAGGCGCAGAGGCAGTCCTTGGTGCAGAGGAGATAGGCTCAGAGACAGATGTGGGGTCCGAACTCACCCGAACTGAAGAGGTAAGATTGGAACCGAAGTTCAGGTCCAAGCGTTCCCCTTGGGCCTGACCAGAGAGCTTAGGACCCTAGACCCCACAGATAGACCGAAGGGGTCAGAGTGGATATCGGAACTGAGAGACCAACCGAGGTAGCTGGAACCGACCTTTCCAGAGCAAGTGGCACCGACATCTTTGGCTCCGATGTGCCGGAGCGGCTCGGAGGAGGAAAGTACAGTTTTGTACCTACCATAAATGTAGATGTTAGAGTGCTAATACAGCTGCAGTCATAACAGATGGGTTCTCCTGCCGTCAGGCGGGTCCTCGGTCGGCCGAATTCCAAAGTCTAGGTCTGGCGTCAGTTGTCGTCGCTTCTTCCCTGACATCAGTGCGACAGGGGTATAAAGGAACCAGCCGACGTCATTTTCTTCAGTTTTTCTTGCCCCAGATGTCAGGTGCCCCCAGAAGGAAGGCAATACATAAATCTTTGTAATAATGCAATGCTATATAATCAAAATACAGTAGTTGCAAGCAAATACATCATAAATGAATACCCCAATCAGGTTGTATGAGGATGTGTTAGCCTATAGGCCTGTCCCAAGAGGGGAAGGAGGGAGGGAAACCTGGACTGCAGCTGTATTACCACTCGAACATCTACATTTATGGTAGGTACAAAACTGTACTATGTTCATCGTGCATACAGCTGCAGTCATAACAGATGGGTAGAATCCCAAAGCTAAGAAAGGGGTGGCAGGCACTAAGTGGAACTAGGAGGAGCCAAAATGCCCTGCAAGACTGCAGTGGCAAAGCCTGCTCTAGATTTGGAGTATAATGGTAGGTTGTAGTGCTTGGAGAAGGTATGCACAGAACTCCAAGTGGCTGCTTCCAAAATATCCTTGGTAGGAACTTCTCTGTGGAAGGCTGCAGAGGTGGCTGTGGCCCTGGTGGAATGAGTTCTAATGCCTGTAGGTACAGTTTTGCCATGAAAGGAATAGCAAAAGCGTATGCAGTAGGCTATCCATTTTGAGGTTGTCTGTTTGGAAATTGGCTTTCCTTGAGCTCCTACCGCATAGGTCACAAAGAGCTGTTCTGATTTTCTGAAAGGCTTTGTTCTGTCCAAATAATAACACAGTTGTCTGTGGATGTCCAAGGAATGTAGTAATCTCTCCCCTTTGTTTTGAGGATTAGGATAAAAAGTAGGTAAATGTATGGCCTGATTTAAAGCTACCCTGGATACCACTTTAGGCATAAAAGACGGGTTGGTTCGTAAGGAAACTCTGTCCTGATGGAAGATGATAAAAGGCTGTACAGCCATGAGAGCCTGTAGTTCTGAAACTCTACGAGCTGAGGTGATAGCCAGAAGGAAAGCTGTTTTCCAGGACAAATATTGCAAATCTGATGAGGCAGCTGGCTCAAAGGGAGGCAAGGTCAGTTTTTTCAGAATGAAATTAAGATCTCAAGCAGGTATTGGTTGTTTCCTTGGAGGTCTTAAATTCTTAGCCCCTCTGAGGAACTGTCTTAAGAGAGGGTGAGAGAATAAAGGAGGATCAGTGTTGTATTCTGCAGAAATGGCTGAGGCATGGATTTTGATGGAGGAGAAAGAAAGTCCACTGCTTAGCAGTTCAGCCAAATATTGTAGTATTTGAGGTAAATTCAGTTTTCCAGGATCCTGGCCCTTTTTCTCATTCCAGACACAAAAATGTTTCCATTTTGCGGAGTAAGTTTTTCTAGTTGATGGCCTTCTGACCTCCAAAATGATATCCTGCACCTCCTTGGAGAGTAGGGCCTGTTGTGATGCTAAGGAATCTTCCACGCAGCCAGATTGAGTGTTTTTAGCTGGCTGTGAAGAGTTTTGAAGCTGTGCTGAGTCAGAAGAAGAGGCATTAGAGGCAGGGTCCATGGTGGTGAATGAGTCAGGCTCCTCAGGAGTTGGTACCAGTGTTGCCTTGGCCAGTCCGGAGCAATGAGAATCATCTTTGGTCTGTCTGCTCTGGTCTTCAATAGAACTTTGGGCAGCAGAGGAAGAGGTGGGAAGGCATAAACTGTCATTGATGTCCAACTGAAAGAGAGAGCGTCCACTCTCCAGGCCTTTGAATGGAAGATCCTTGAGCAGAACTTTGTCAATTGATGATTTTTGTGGGAGGCAAAGAGATCTATGTCTGGCCTTCCCCATTCTTGAATTATCTCTGTAAAAACTTTTGGATGCAATTTCCATTCGTGTGGATCTGTCATATTCCTGCTTAGGTTGTCCGCCAGCGTGTTTTCTTTGCCTGGCAAGTACTGTGCTTTTAGTTCCATTTGTAAGTCCAAGGCCATGTTCCAAAGTGACATGGCCAGTCTGCATAGGGGGTAAGAATGTGTTCCTCCCTATTTATGTAACACATAACTGTGGTGTTGTCTGTTCTTATCAATAGTTGACCTGGTTGTAGAAGGTCCTTGAAAGTTATAATAGCATTTATTACTGCTAGCATTTCTTTTTGATTGATGTGAAGGTGCTTTTCTTTTTGGGACCATTTGCCCTGAATGCACCGATCTGTCATGTGCGCCCCCCAGGCGTAGCCCGAGGAGTCTGTTGTGACGACTTGATTTGCTTGAGGCTTGCTGAATGGAAGGCCTGTTTGACATGCTTGAGCCCACCACAGAAATTCCTTTTGCAGACATGGAATTAGTGGTATTATTGTTTCCAAGGATTTTCCTTGCAGTCAGCCTGGTGCAATTTGCTAGTGTTCTGAAGTATTGAATTAGTTGCCCCTGCTTCTCTGGGGTGAAGTAGGCCATCTGGGTGTGTGTGTCCAAATTGGCACCCAGGAAAATTATCTTCCGAGAGGGTATTAGCTTTGATTTCTTTTTGTTGACCGTGTATCCCAGAGAGTTCAACAACATTATTACATAAGCCAGATGTTTCAGAAGAATGTGTTTGCTGTCCGCTTGGATCAGGCAGTCGTCCAAATAGGGATATATTTGTATCCCTTGAAGTCTGCAGTAGGCAATTACTGATGCCAGGCATTTCGTGAATACTCTGGGCGCAGTAGATAAGCCGAAGGGCAATGCAGAGAATTGATAATGGGTTGAACCTGCAAGGAATTTGAGGTACCTTCTGCAATTTTGTCTGATTGGGACATGCAGGTATGCCTCCTTGAGGTCTAATGTTACCAGCCAAGACTCCTTGCCCAGCATGGGAAGAAGTTGCTGTAGGGTGAGCATCTTGAATTTTGGTACGAACAGAAATGCGTTTAGGATGGACAGGTCCAAAATAGGTCTCCAATCTTTTCCCTTCCTTGGCACCAGAAATAGCCTGGAATAAAAACCTTGATCTTGTTCGTGCGTAGGCACCTCTTGAATAGCTTTCATGTTTATGAGATCTGTAATTTGCCTTTGTGCCTCTGCCCTTTGATTTTGTGGCAGGTTTGGCATGCCTCTCATTTCTGGAAGGGTGTGAAAAATGAATTTGTAGCCTCTGTTTATAATGTCCAGGATCCATTTGTCCTTGGTGACAATACGCCAATTTTTTGAAAATAATGCCAGTTTTCCTCCTAAGGGAGCTGCCATTTGAGACTTGGTTGGCATGCAAAGGGGAAAGTCATTGGGTTTGCTTTCTGAAAGATTGCGAGTTATCCTCTCCACCTCTTTGTGTAGGAGCTTGCCACTGTCTGCCTCTAACCGATCCTTGGGATTGTCCTCTGCCCCTCGGGCGCCTGTATCTGCCTCTTTGGGGTCTGTCCGTAGCAGGAAAGGACCAGTTTTTGGAAGGCCAATTTCTACTAAAGCATGGGGGTTGTACCTGTAGAAATTCTTTCACAGTTTGCATTGATTTAGCCTTTTCCTCCATTTTCCTTAACACCTCCTCGGCCTTAGCACCAAATAGTACATCCTTTTGAAGAGGGGCGTCTAGTAATTTAGCTTTGACACGATCAGGTAAGGCTTGTTCTTTGAGCCAGGCATGCCTGCGTATGACTGATCCTGTAACAGCAGCTCTACATGAGGCCTCTAGAGCATAAAAACCACATTGTAAGGTATGCTTACCCACTTGTTCTGCACTATGCATCAAATCCTGCAACTCCTTCAAGTCTGGTTGTTCAGGTTGTGACATTTTACTTTTCAATTGTGATAACAAAAACTGTTGGTATTTTAGCAAATGAAACTGACAGTTTAAGGCCCACATGGATAAGGTAGCCGAGGTATATACCTTTTTTCCCCACCTTTCTAAGGATCTGGAGTCTCTCTCGGAAGGTAATGGATTTTTAGCAATGGAGGCCTTAACTCCCTTGGGGCCCTGTGATATGGTTTCTGGGTCAGCAGCATGGCTCTTGTATAGAAACTGGTGTGAGTCAGGAACCCTATAGTACCGGTCAGGCTTAACTGGAGCTGGAGGTAGAGAGTCCGGGTTAAGGCAGGCCTCCAAGTAAACATCATCTAGGATGTCCAAGACAGGAGGTATAGCCAGAGGCCTGTGCTGAGGTAGCAAGAGAAATTCCCTGAGCCTTTTCTTGGAATCAGAATAATCTTGGCCTTCCCAGTGGAAGTGTTCCCTTAAGGTATGCAAAGTTTCCCCAAAGGAGTAATCCTCTGGGGGGGGGGGGACAGAAGGGATGGACTCCTCCGCATCAGAGTCTTCAAAAGGGGACTAAGAATGCTCCTGATCATCAGAGTGCTCTGAAATAATGGAGCCCTGATCAGAGGAGGGGGAATCTTCCTCCACTCTGGGGCTTTTGTCCGGTGGGGTCTGAGAACCTCTGATAAGAGTAATTAAATCCTCAGCCATTTTAAGCATCTGTTTCTTAGGCATGGGGCCTGGAGATGGGCCCTGTGTAGCTGGTCTCAGAGTGCATGGTTGCTTTAGACTTTGTGAAAGCCTTGATGGAGAAAGAAGAGGAAGGTCTGAAGACACCTTGAGTGGAGGTGGACCTGTCCACATTCTGAGTTTCAATGCCAAGAGTGGCTTCGGTATCTGTAGTCGGGGTGTGGGCCGAGGAGCCTGCGACCTCGGGCACAGGAGACACCGCCAAAGAAGTGTCGTCGGTAGTCAGGGGCTGCGTAGGCACCTCGCTGAGAACCGGACCACGTGTAGTCGGCTCTGGCATGGTGTCGGTAGAGGCCGCGGACCTCATGTGTCGGTCCTTGTCTTTGCGTTTTTTAGACATAACCGGAGTCGGAGTATCCGACGACATAGTATAGCTAAATGCTTTCCCAAAATAATGCTGGGCGAACTCCGCCCGATGCTTAATAGTGCATTTGTTGAAAGTAGCACAAAAGCGACAGACCGAGACGTCGTGGTCTGGGCCTAAACAAGGTACACAGAGGGAATGGAAATCCTTATGTGGTATTTGCTTCCCACAAGAAATACAATTATTAACTTTGTCTGACATCGGTCTGAGGCAAGAAAAGTTTCCCCAACGGGGTACTTAGCTTTTAAGAAGACTTCGGTTTCCAATTTTTCATAATCTCAGGAGCTGGCAGACCGGCACTGCTTCTGGTTCAGGCACCGCGCGGCAAAAAAGACTGAAGAAAATGGCGTTGGCTGGTTCCTTTATACCCCTGTCGCACTGACGGCAGGGAAGAAGCGACGACAACCGACACCGGACCTAGACTTTGGAATTCGGCCGACCGAGGACCCGCCTGACAGCAGGAGAACCCATCTGTTATGACTGCAGCTGTATGCACGATGAACATCAGTGACAGGGTGCACAGGCTCATTAGGCTCCAAAACTGACTGGTACAGAGCCGAAAGTAAATTTCCCAGCACCAATGTCTTGAGGAGTCTGCGCACCACTGTCTCAATGTCCTCATCAGAAAGGCTCCTCGAGGACCTGGAGGATAAAGTGGGGGACCTAGACCACTGAAAAAATAGGCGATCTGAGTGTCGGAGAGACTGGACAAAGCAGCTGACCTGCTCTGAGACAGAGACTCCGTTATCGGCTCTGTAACCCTTGGAACCGAAACGGATTGTTCCACATCAATAACCTCTGCCGGCACCGAAACCAATGGAGCTGAAAAGGAAGTAGTCGATTTGCCAATTTTCTCTGGCGGCTCTGACGACACTGAGTGAGTGGGAGACCACCTTATTGTAGTTTTAACTTTGTCTTTTTTGGAAGATGGTGACTTAGAACTAGAGGAGGAGGAAGAAGCTAATTCATCCTCGAAAGAATGCTTTAAGAGGCCTTTCGAAATGAGTTTGTTCTTTCTTCTCTTGAAGGACTCGAGGACTAAAAGCATGGCAAAAGGAGCAAGATTCTTGAAGGTGAATAGCACCTAAGCAGTATATGCAAATAGTATGCCCATCTGTCAGGGACATTTTTTGGGAGCACTTGGTACATTTTTTAAAGCCAGAAGGCTTGTGGTCCTTCGCGTCTTTAGACATATCCAAAACCAAATCACAAAACCAATGCCAGAAACAGAAAGGGAAAACGGGGACTACCTCTAAATTAAACAGTTAGCCCTGAGGAAACAACAAAATCAGACAGAGGACTAGGTCCTCTAACTTAAACAGGCCTAACCCTTGGTAACAGATTAGAAAAGGAAACAATTAGGCAAAGCCCCAAATAGCAAGCAAAACTAAAAGCGATACAGGGATACACAACAACGGGCCTATGGTAGAATGGCCAATTAAAAAAAAACTGCAGAAAACAGAGCAAACAATGCCACACAAGGTCAGATACTAGACTATAAACTATCACTAAGTAGGCTGAATACAACTTTTTTTAAAGTTATAAACTGAACAAGTAGAAAAAATATTTCTTAGCCACGGCCAAGAAGCAGCACATCTGAGCTAGAGTGGCAAACGAGATATGGGATGTGTCAGTGGTGCACGATGGGATACCTCCTTGCCACGAGCCAACCAGAAGACTGAGCTAGAGAATTGCTGAGTCAGAGCCGAGGTTCGGCTCCGAAAGTACAGTTGTGTACACTTACCATAAATGTAGATGTTAGAGTGTATTCACTGTTGCAGTCATTACACTTGGGTAATCTGCTGCCAGGTTGCCCTCAGTCGGCCTGATTAACAAAGTCTTGGGTCCTGTGTCGGTTGCTGTCCCTTCTTCCATGACGTCAGGGGTATAAAACATGCAGCCGATGCCATTACATCAGTTTTTCTTGCCCCCGATGTCACAATGTCAGGTGCCCCCCAAATGGGGAACCAAATATTTAATTAAAAACACAAAAATACACCTCCAAACAAAAGCAACTACACCAAAAAGGCTTTTAAGCATAATAAAGGAAAGAAGAGGTATAGTAAGAGAAAAACAGGGGGCTGGAGGGAGGGTAACCAGGACTGCAACAGTGAATACACTTGAACATCTACATTTATGGTAAGTGTACACAACTGTACTATGTTCTTCGTGTTTCACTGTTGCAGTCATTACATTTGGGTAGATTCCCAAAGCTATGGATGTGAGGATGGATTTATACAGCATTAGGACCAGCTATAAGGCCCTGCAGGACAGAGGCAAAGCCAGCTCTGGATTTACAGAAGAAAGGTAAATGGCAATGTTTGGTGAACATATGAACTGAGCTCCAGGTAGCAGCTTCTAGAATGTCTCTGGTAGGAACACCTCTGAGAAAGGTTGTAGAAGTAGATGCAGCCCTGGTGGAATGAGATCTGATCCCCTGGGGGATAGATTTACCATGGTGCATATAGCAGAAATGAATACAATGGCTTATCCATTTGGAAAAAGTCTGCTTTGAAATTGCCTTTCCCTCTGTCCCTGCAGCAACTGCCACCAGTAATTTGTTCAGATTTTCTTTGAGATTTTGTCCTGTTTAAGTAAAATCTAAGTTGTATGTGTACATCCAATGAATGCGGAATCAGTTCCCCCTTGTTCTGTGGATTGGAAAAGAAAGTTGGCAAATGAATGGTCTGATTAAGAGCCACACTGGATACCACCTTAGGCATGAAGGATGGATTGGTCCCGAGAGACACCCTGTCCGCATGAAAAATAATGAAAGGCTCCACTGCCATAAGAGCCTGTAATTCGGAAATCCTCCTAGCTGAAGTGACTGCTAAAAGGAAAGCTGTTTTCCAGGAGAGAAATTTAAGTCTGCAGTAGCAGCTGGCTCGAAAGGAGGGAGAGTGAGTTTTTCCAATACAAAATTGAGGTCCCAGGCAGGGGTTGGAGCTCTCCTGGGTGGTCTTAAGTTTTTAGCCCCTCTGAGATACTGCTTTAGCAGAGGATGAGAGAAGAGGTGAGGTTCTGTGTTGTAATGAGCAGAAATGGCTGAGGCATGGACTTTTATGGAAGAAAAGGACAGGCCCTTGTGAAGCATCTCAGTTAAATATTGTAAAATCTGAGGAATATTGGGCCACTGTTGTGTTTATCCCTTGTGATTGATACCAGGCACGGAATCTTTTCCATTTGTCTGCATAAGATTTTCTAGAACTAGGCCTTCTTGCCTCCAAAATGACATCCATCACAGGTTTGCTGAGGGATGCCAAGGGTGAATTTAGGTGGTGATTAGCCATGCTGCAAGATTCAAAGTTTGGAGCCGAGTGTGCAGAATTTGGTTGTTCTGCTGAGACAGTAAGTAAGGTGTCGGAGGTAGATGCCATGGTGGAAGGTGTGACGCACTGCGCAGGAGTGGGTACCAGTGTTGGCGAGGCCAGTCAGGAGCAATCAAAATCATTTTTGGTTTGTCCCGTTTGACTTTTAGTAGAACTTTGGAGAGCAGAGGCAGAGGGGAAAGGCATAGACTGGTAGAGCATCCACTTTCCAGGCTTTTTGTGATGAGTTCTTGTGCAAAACTTGTTCAACTGATAGTTCTGGGGTGAGGCAAAAAGATCTATGTCTGAAATACCACACTGGTGTGCCAACATGTTGAAAATCCCTGGTTCCAGTTTCCATTCATGTGGGTCCATGAGATTTCTGCTTAGTCCGTCTACTAGAGTGTTCAGCTTTCCTGGCAGGAAGTGAGCTTGTAGTTGAATTTGATAGGTCAAGGCCATGTTCCACACTGCCATGGCTAGTCTGCAAAGGGGGTAGGAGTGTATACCCCCCTGCTTGTTTATGTACCACATAACTGTGGTGTTGTCTTGTCTTTATCAGTAATTATCCTGGATGAAGGTAGTCCTTGAAGGCTGTCAGTGCATTCTGTACAGCTAGCATCTCTTTTTGATTGATATGAAGGTGCATTTGATTTGGGCTTCATTTGCCCTGAATGCACTTCCCTGCCAGATGAGCCCCCCAAGCATAGTCTGATGCGTCTGTAGTTAGGGTTTGGGCGGGAGGGGGTGGAGTGAATGTCAGTCCCTTGTTTTGGTGGCAGGCCTCGTCCCACCATAGGAACTCTAGTTGCAGGCAAGGTATGATAGGAATCACTGTTTCCAGGCTGTGACAATGTTGACTCCATAAACTCTAAGTACCACTGAAGTTTCCTCATATGCAGTCTTGCATATGGAATTAGAAGAATGCAGGAGGCCATGAATCCCAAGGCTTGCAGAATTTGTCTTGCTGATAGCAGGGTTTTTGTGGCCACCTGTTTGAAGTAAGTCACCAAATGTATTTGCTTTTCTGGAGTAAGGCAAGCCATCTGGGCAGTTGTATTCAAGCTTGCACCCAAGTATGTAATTTTTTGAGAGGGTACCAGTTGTGATTTCTTTTCGTTTATGGTGTACCCTAGACAAATTAGAACCTTTTTTTTTTTTTTTTCGCCAGATGTTTTTGAAGAATGTCCCCGTTTTCCGCTTGAATTACACAATCATCCAGGTAGGTATGGATATATTTAAACATTTCTTTGCTTGCAAAATGCAATTACTGCAGCCAGGCACTTTGTGAAGACCCTAGGCGCAGTAGAAAAGCCAAAGGCAGCGCAGAGAAAGTACAGTTGTGTACCTACCATAAATGTAGATGTTAGAGTGTATTCACTCACTGTTGCAGTCATTACTCTCGTGTTATCCTGCTGGCAGGCTACCCTCGGTCGGCCAGAATTCCAAAGTCTAGGTCCGGCGTCGGTTGCTGTCGCCTCTTCCCTGATGTCAGTGCACCAGGGGTATAAAAGATGCAGCCAACGCCTTTTTCTTTTTCTTGCTCCAGATGTCAGGTACCCCCCCAAATTGGTAGGCTGAAAAAAATATGCCAATAAAAATGCATGCACAAAAATAACATTTCCTTCATCTACAAGCAAATACACCACACAGGTTGTATAGGAAAGAAGTGCAGATAAATCCCAGCAAAGAAAAAAGGGGGATGGTGGGTGGGTAACCTGGACTGCAACAGTGAATACACTCAAACATCTACCTTTATGGTAGGTACACAACTGTACTATGTTCGTCGTGTTTCACTGTTGCAGTCATTACTCTTGGGTTGAATCCCAAAGCTGAGGATGGGTAGCTGGGCTAAATAGGATTAGGAGAGGCTATGAGGCCCTGCAGAACTGCAGTGGCAAAACCTGCTATGGACTTGAGAGTAAAGAGGTAAGTGGTAGTGCTCTGTGAAGGTGTGCACTGAACTCCAAGTTGCAGCCTCTAAGATATCTTTGGTTGGCACTCCTCTGAGGAAGGCTGCTGAACTGGCTGCTGCTCTGGTGGAATGAGACCTAATGCCCTTAGGCACTGATTTGCCATGTTGAAAATAGCAGAAACGGATGCAATGGCCTATCCATTTAGAAATGGTCTGTTTTGAGATAGCCTTTCCTTGAAATCCTGCAGCATATGACACTAAAAGTTGCTCAGTCTTTCTGAAAGCTTTAGTTCTGTCCAAGTACAAGCGTAACTGCCTGTGTATGTCCAAAGAACGCAGAATTTTCTCACCCTTGTTCTGTGGATTTGGATAAAAGGTAGGCAAGTTAATGGTTTGGTTGAGGGCCACACTGGACACCACCACCTTAGCCATAAATGTAGGGTTTGTCCTCAGAGAAACTCTGTCTGGATGAAAAATGATGAAAGGTTCCACAGCCATGAGTGCTTGTAACTCAGAGACTCGCCTTGCAGAGGTTATTGCTAGGAGCAGAGCTGTTTTCCAGGATAAAAAATTTATATCTGCTGTTAATGCTGGCTCGAAAGGTGGCAGTGTGAGTTTTTCCAAAACATAATTGAGGTCCCAGGCCGGAATTGGTGCTCTCCTTGGAGGCCTAATGTTTTTGGCCCCTCTGAGGTACTGCCTTATTAAAGGATGAGAAAAGATAGGTGGTTCCGTATTTTAATGGGCTGAAATGTCAGAGGCATGAATCTTAATTGATGAAAAAGAAAGGCCTTTGTTCAGCATCTCTGTTATGTATTGTAAAATCTGAGGGATATTTGGTACACCCATGTCAATGCCTTGTTCCTGGTTCCAAGCACAGAATCTCTTCCATTTTTCTGCATAAGATTTTCTGGTACTGGGCCTCCTGGCCTCCAAGATAACATCCATAACAGCTTTTGAAAGAGGAGTGTTCTGAATGGCTACATTATTCGCCATGCTGCCAGATTTAAGGTCCTGGGTTGGCTGTGCAGGATCTGATTGTTTTGTTGCATCAGCAAGTGAGAAGTCTGAGGTAATATTCATGCTGGACCTTGGGACAAGCTCTTTAGGATTGGGTACCAGTGCTGGATGGCCAGTCTGGTGCAATCAGTATCATTTTTGGCTTCTCTTGTCTGACCTTTAGGAGTACCCTGGGAAGGAGAGGCAGTGGGGGAAAAGCATATACTGTTAGATTTTTCCAGCTGAAGGATAGGGTGTCCACTTTCCATGCTTGCTTGTGATAAATCCTTGTGCAAAATTTCTGCAATTGGCAGTTGTGAGGGGAGGCAAATAGATCTATGTCTGGGCATCCCCATTTCCTTATCATGCTGAAGACTTGTGGATCCAGTTTCCATTCGTGGGGATCCATGAGGTTTCTGCTTAGTTCGTCTGCCAGAGTATTTGTTTTTCCTGGCAGGAATTGTGCTTGCAGGTGAACCTGAAAAGCCAATGCTGTGTCCCATAAGGTCATTGCTTGTCTGCAGAGGGGGTAGGAATGTGAACCTCCCTGCTTGTTTATGTACCACATGACCGTAGTGTTGTCTGTCTTTATCAGTAAGTGTCCTGGATGAAGCAGGTACTTGAAAGCTGTCGGGGCATTTTGAACAGCTAGCATCTCTTTTTGATTGATGTGAAGATGCATCTGGTTTGCAGGCCATGTGCCCTGAATACATTTTCCTGCCTTATGGGCCCCCCAGGCATAATCTGATGTATCCGTTGTCAGTGTAGCTGTGGGTAAACTGAATGGCAGACCCTTGTTGTGGTGACAGGCTTCTGCCCACCATCGAAACCTCATGTTGCAGGCAGGGAATGAGTGCAATTACTGTCTCCAGGCTGTGGCAATGCTGAGTCCAAACACTTTTTAGATACCATTGTAGTTTCCTCATATGCAGTCTGGCATATGGAATTAGTAGAATGCAGGATGCCATGAAACCCAAGGCCTGCAGGATTTTCCTTGCAGATAAGTGGGTTTTTGTTGCCAATTTCTTGAAGTAAGTAGTCAGTTGCTTTTGTTTGTCTGGCATGAGATATAAGCCATCTGGGCAGTTGTACTTAAGCTTGCACCCAGGAATATCTCTTGCGAGGGCACTAGTTTTGATTTCTTTTCGTTTACTGTGTACCCTAGGCCAATTAGTAATCTTTTTACAAACGCCAGATGCTTTAGAAGAATGTCTTTGTTCTCTGCTTGAATTAGACACTTGTCCAAGTAGGGATATATTTGAATTCCTTTTTGTCTGCAAAACGCAATTACTGGTGCCAGGCATTTTGTGAAGACCCTGGGCGTAGTAGATAAGCCAAAGGGCAGTGCAGAGAATTGGTAATGCATTGAGCCAGCTATGAATCTGAGGCATCTTCTGCAAGATTGTCTGATTAGGACATGCAGGTATGCCTCTTTTAGGTCCAAAGTTACGAGCCAAGCCTTCTTGCCCAGCATGGGCAGTAGCTACTGTAGAGTCAACATCTTGAATTTTGGAACTTTCAGAAACGCATTTAGTATAGACAGGTCCAGTATTGGTCTCCAGGTTTTGTCCTTTCTGGGTACTAGGAAAGGTCTGGAGTAAAATCCTTGCCCCTGCTCTTTTTGTGGTACTTGCTGAATGGCCCTCATGTCCATGAGGGCTGTAATTTGTTTTTGTGCCTCTGCCCATTGATTGTGTGGCAGGTCTGGCATGCCCTTTGACCTTGGTAGAGTGTGAAAAGGGAACCTGTAGCCTTGGGACACTATGTTCAGGACCCATTTGTCTTGGGTAACCATTTGCCAATTTGATGAAAAAGTGCTAGTTTCCCCCCTAAGGGGGCTGCCAAAAGAAAAGTGCGTGGATCTGGTAGAGGAAAGTCATTGGGACTGTTTCCTGTAAGGTTGTGATTTGTCTTCTCCACTTTTGGAGGTAGGAACACCCCATTGTTTAGGCCTGTATGAGCCTTGGGGCTGAGATCTGCCTCTGGGACGCCTGTATCTGCCTCTGTGGTCTGACACTGGAAAGGACCAATTTTTAGAAGGCCAGTTCCTGCTAAACCTGGGTGGCTGTACCTGTAAGTAATCATTGACTGTCTGCATGGATTTTTCTTTATCCTCCATTTTTTTCAACACTTCTTCTACTTTAATACCAAAGTGTCATGCTGTAATGGTGCATCTAATAATTTTGCTTTAACATGATCAGATTCTATTCCTTTAACCAAGCATGCCTTCTAATCACAGAACCTGTAACTGCGGCCCTGCAAGAGGCCTCCAGTGAATCATAACCACATTGCAAAGTATGTTTTCCCACTTGTTCAGCTGCATGCAATAAATCCTGCAATTCCTTGTTCTCTGAACATTCATTATTTGTCAACAATTTCTGTTTAAGCAGTGACATTAAATATTGCTGATATTTAAGCATATGAAACTTACAGCCAGGGTAGCAGAAGTGTAGACTTTTTCCCCCATCTGTCTAGAGCTCTAGAATCCCTATCAGAGGGGACAGGGTTTTTTACAGTGGAAGCTTTAACCCCTTTGGGACCCTGAGATATAGTTTCTGGGTCAGCAGCGGGGTTTTTGTATAGGAATTTATCAGAATCCGGGACCCTGTATCTGTCTGGCTTAGCAGGTGCAGGGGTAAAGAGTCAGGGGGGAGAGGCCGGACTCTGAAAATACATCATCTACAATGTCTAGAACAGGTGGAATAGCAAGGGGTCTGTGCTGAGGAAGTAGCAGAAAGTCTCTCCAAGTGGAAATGCTCCCCCATAGTATGCAGGGTTTCCCCAAAAGAATAATCCTCAGGAGGAAAGGCTGAAGGAATGGATTCTTCAGCATCAGAATCCTCATAGGGAAGCATGGAGTAATCCTGTTCAGAAGAGGAATTAGAGGAAATAGAAACCTGATCAGAAGAATCATACTCTTGTCTCTTGCCTAGGCCTCTTATCAGGAGGGGGATGGGAGCCCCTGATCAAAGTAATTAGATCTTCGGCCATTTTGAGCATCTGTTTTTTTAGGCATGGAAGTCTGAGTAGGAGAATGCTCTACTTGTTTCTTTGTCTTTAGAGCTGCTTTAGTCTTTGTCTTTGAAGCTGAAGATGGCTTAATATATAGTTGAGCAGGTCTGACGACACCCTCAGAAGCAGATGCCTGCTCAGCGGCTCCGGACCCATCTGAGGGAATAATTTCAGAGTGTCCAATACCTTGAGTATCCAGAGGCCCAGTCGGCGCCATGTGGGAGTCGGAAGCGACCTGTGGCTCTGAGGTAGCGGGCGCCAGGGGCTGCAAAAGCACCTCACGGAGAACCGTTGACTGGCCTAGCAGAGGCCTCGTTGGTTTTGGACCTCGGATGCCTATCCTTTTCCTTGCGTTTTTTTGTAAACTCCGGTTGTCGGCTGGTCCGACGGCATTATATAATTAAATCTTCAGCCAAAGTAATGAAATGCAAAATCGAACAGACGCTTAATAGTGCATTGGTTAAATCTAGCACAAAACCGACGGCTAGCAATGTTGTGATCAGGGCCTAGGCAAGGAATACAGTAAGAGTGAAAATCCTTATGAGGTATTTGCTTCCCACAAAAAATACAATTATTAACTTTTTCTGACATCGGTCTGGAGCAAGAAAAAAGTTTCCCCAACGGGATACTTAGCTTTAATGAAGACTTCGGTTCTGAAATTCGGATTTGAAAATCTCAGGAGTCGGCCGACCGGCACTTGTACTGCTTTTGCTTCGGGCACCGCGTGGTAAGAAAGACTGAAGAAAATGGCGTCTGCTGCATCTTTTATACCCCTGGTGCACTGACGTCAGGGAAGAGGTGACAGCAACCGACGCTGGACCTAGACTTTGGAATTCTGGACGACTGAGGGTAGCCTGCCAGCAGGATAACCAAAGAGTAATGACTGCAACAATGAAACACGATGAACATCTAGTAATGTAAATAGCCTGCTTTGAAGCAAAGGTATCTTCTGCAAGATTCCCCAATTGGGATATGCAGGTAAGCCTCTAAGTCTAGAGTTACCAACCAGGCATCTTTGCCTAGCATAGGAAGTAACTGTTGAAGAGTCAACATCTTGAATTTTAGAATGTCCAGAAATGTGTTTAGAGTAGACAAGTCCAGAACTGGATGCCATGATTTGTTTTTTCTGGCTACCAGGAAAAGTCTTGAATAGAAACCTTGTCCCTTTTCCTCTTCTGGGACTGGTTGAATAGCTCCCATGTTCATGAGAGACCGTACTTGTTTCTGGGCCTCTGCCCACTGATTTGGGGGCAGGTCTGGACATCCGTTTGGGATTGGCAACATGTGGAAATCTGTAACCCTGGGATACTATTTCAAATCCATTTGTCCTGGGTTATAAGTTGCCAGTTTCTTACATGAAGTGCCAGTTTTCCGCCCAAAGGGGTGGTTGAAAGGCAAGTGCTTGGTAAGTGTAGAGGGAAGTCATTGAGACTGCTTACCATAGGAAGGTGCCTTGTTGTTTCCAGATTTGGAGGAGGAGGCACTCCCTTGCTTTGCTGTAAAAGTCCCTTGTGACTGAAACCTGGAGCCTTTGGAATGTCTGGGTTTGACTTGAGTGGCTCTCGAAGGAATTGGAAAGGACCAGTTCTTAGCAGGCCAGTGCCTACTAAATCTTAGGCTGCACTTGTAAGAAATCTTTCACAGTTTGCATAGATTTAGCTTTATCTTCCATCTTTTTTAAAACTTCTTCAGCCTTATCACCAAAAAGACGGTCATCCAACAATTTTGCTTTAACATGATCGGGCAGAGTTTGCTCTTTGAGCCAAGCATGCCTTCTTAGCACAGAGCCAGTTACAGCAGCCCTGCAAGAGGCCTCCAAAGAATCAAAACCACATTGCAAAGTATGTTTTCCAACTTGTTCAGCTGAATGCAATAAATCTTGTAAATCTTTATTTTCCACACAGTCAGAAATTAACATAATTTTCTGTTTAAGCAGTCCCATGATATGCTGCTGGTATTTAAGCATATGAAATTGACAGTTTAAAGCCCTGATTGCCAAGGTTGCAGAAGTGTAAACCTTCTTACCCCATCTATCCAGCGCCCTGGAATCTCTTATCAGAAGGGGTAGGATTTTTAGCAGTAGAGGCCTTAATGCCCTTGGGACCCTGAGAAATGGTTTCAGGATCTGCAATAGGATTTTTGTAAAGGAATTTGTGGGCGTCAGGAACCCTGTAATATCTGTCTGGCTTACAAGGAGCCAGAGGCAGAGAATCAGGAGCCATACTAGATTCTGTAAAAACATCATCAACAATATCTAGGACAGTAGGTATAGCCAAAGGCCTATGTTGAGGAAGAAGAAAATCCCAAAGTCTCTTTTTAGATTCAGAGAAATCCTGACTTTCCCAGTGGAAATGTTCCCGTAAGGTATGTAAAGTTTCCCCAAAAGAAAAATCCTCAGGAGGAGAAGCAGAAGGAATGGAATCTTCTGCATCAGAGTCCTCATAAGTAGGTATAGACAAACCCTGTTCATTAGAGTCACAAGAAATAGAATCCTGTTCAGAAGATTTATATTCAATGTCTTGTCTAGGCCTCTTAGAAGGGGGGGGGGGGTTGGCTACACCTGATCAGAGTAATTAAATCTTCAGCCATTTTGATAATTTCTTTTTTTAGGCATACGGGCTTGCACGTGGCCCAGGTGTTGTTTTTTTAGACATAGATTTAGATTTTGGCCTTAGTTTTGAAGATGGCGTTGGTCTAATATACAAATCTGTAGGCCTGAAAACACCCTCAAAAGCCGGTGCCTGCACAGTGGCTCCAGACCCATCTAAGGTAGAGACATCCGCGGGTTCCATAATTGAAGCATCTCGCGGCATACTCCAAATGGGTCTGAGTAGAGGCCTGCGAATCAGAAGTAGCGGGTACCAGGGGCTGCAAAAGCACCTCACTGAGTACCGGTGAACTGGCGACTGGCTTGGGAGAAGCGTCATCGTCAGTTTTGGACCTCGACAGCCTGTCTCCGTCTTTCTCTTTGCGTTTTTTAGGTATTCCGGTAGTCTGATTGCTAACAGAACATTTCTGGATAATTAAAGCGCGAGCCAAAATATTTAGAAGCAAAAATATACCGACATTTAATAGTGTGTTGATTAAATTTAGCACAGAACCGACAGCAAGGCATACAGTACAAATGAAAATCCTTATGAGTTATTAGCTTCCCACAAGTAATGCAATTATTAACTTTTACTGACATCGGTAAGGAGCAAGAAAAAAAGTTTCCCCAACGGGGTACTTAGCTTTATAGTTGAAGACTTTGGTTCTGAAACTCGAAAACAAAAATTTCAGGAGTCTGCCGACTGGCACTTGCGAACTGCTTCTGCTTCGGGCACCGCGCGGCAAGAAAGACTGATGCAATGGCGTCGGCTGCATGTTTTATACCCCTGACGACCTGACATCATGGAAGAAGAGACAGCAACTGACGCAGGACCCAAGACTTTGTTAATCAGGCCGACTGAGGGCAACCTGCCAGCAGATTACCCAAATGTAATGACTGCAACAGTGAAACACGAAGAACATCCCAAGTGTAAGAATGAAGGCGAGACAGGACTACAGAACATAATTAATTTGATTATTGATTTTATGGCTTTAGTTCTGGACTAGAATTTTATTTTGAGGGCAAATATTTTAAACAAATTAAAGGTGTCGCCATTGGTGCCACATGTTCCCCCATTCATGTTAATATGGTTTTACTGGATTGGGAACTTGTAATTTAAGAGTGCTTTTTATCAATATGTGAAGCTTTGTTACATTTTTGGACGACATTTTTATTTTACAGAAAGGGCCCAATAGGGAGATTTTTTTTTTTTTATGGAAAGGGCCCAATAGGAAGATTTTTAATTTTATGGAATATCTTAATGAATCTTCCACCTTCCTTATAAGTTTAATAGGGATGGTATGAATTCTCTAGATAAACCTTTATCTGTATGCCTAATGAGTAAGTCATTAACTTATAGGAAGCCAACTTTTAGTAATTTGTATCTCTAGTATACTAGCTGTCACCCTACAAGTCAGAAAAAAGTATTTTCAAGGAGCAATGTATTAGAGTTGCTCGAATGATTTCACAGCATGAAAATGGGGCCAACGAGTTAAATGTTGTAGCTAAAATGTTTGTCTAGATTTAGTGGAAGAATTAGGAAATTATGTTGAATCAGAGTGGGGTAAGTATAAACTACTCGGGGTAGGACTGAACAAAAATAAAGTAGAAAAGAAAGAAGATGGCTTTGAAAGAGATTTAGCAGTCGAGTATGGACCATTAGCTAGAGAGGTGAAAAATATATAGCTTCTTTCAACTGGAATGTTTTAAAGTGTAACCAGCAGGTATATAAAGCTTTTGTTTCACATCCTACTTTTGTTTTTAAGACTGGTCCTAATTTTAGAGAGAATTTTGAAAGGTTAGGGCAGTTTTGTAACTGGTTTAATCAGGTTATGAGATGGACTAATAAATGTGGAAGATGTCCCCAATGTTATATTTGAAGATGAAGTGGTTTTTGAAAACTATGTACATTCTAAATGTTTGTGAAAGGTAATTATCAAACTGAAGGGGTAGTCTACCTAGCAAAAGGGGTGCCACGCATTTTATGTTGATAAAACCAAAATAACTCAGAATACATGATCATCAATATCAAATAAAATTAAAAACAATGCCCTTTATAGGCACTCATTAACCCTTTATATAAAAATTCATCATCATCATCTCCCTTTTTCCCCATTTTTTCTACATGGGGTCATGGTATTGTGTTAACTGTCGCCAACGCTCTCGATTCAGTGCCACACTCCTGCCTTCTTCACTCATGCCCGACTGTCGCAGACCTTCTTTCACACAATCCATCCACCTCTTTGCTGGACATCCTCGCTTCCTTTTACCTTCTTCCTGTCTGTCCCAAATCTTCCTCACCAGATTATCTTCTGCTTTTCTACACAAATGCCCAAACCACCGTAATCTGTTCTCTCTGATCTTTTCTGCAATTGGAGCTACTTTGGATTCTGCTCTCATGTCCTCATTTCTTCACCTGTCCCACAGTGTGCATCCCACCACCTTTCTCAGGCACTTCATTTCCATTACCTCTAGCTTCAACTGTTCTGCCTTTACTGCACAGGTTTCTGTACCATACAGTAGTACTGGTCACACACTATCTTGTACACCTTACTTTTCAGCTTCTTTGGCATTCTTCTGTCAGACTACTCCTGATACTCTATATGCCAGTTGGCTGCAGCCGCTCTGATTCTAGCTTTGACCTCTTCATTTAGACTACCCTTTTCCTCAACCACCCCTCCCAGATACTTGAAGCTGTTTACCGGTTCCACTATCTTTCCTTCTATCTCTATTCTTAGCTTCTTCCAATTTCCTCAATTTGCTGCCATTACCACAGTCTTATCTGTATTTAGTTTCATCCCATGTGTCTTCAGATTTGCATTCCATTCTCCTATCCTTTGCTGAAGTTCTCTCAAGAGTCTGCCTGTACTGCCACATCGTCTGCATACAGCAGCTTTGTTGATCTGTCCCTCTAACCTGTTTGCTAATGTAGTCCATCACCAGTGTGAACACCAGTGGGCCCAGAGCTGAACCCTGGGTGTACACCCATTCCCACTGGGAACCCCTCTGTGAGGCCGAACACTGTTTGTACTTGATTCACTGGGTTCTTGTACATAGCCTGCACTAATTCTACCAATGTTTCTGGGACTTCAAACCACCGCAGTAGTGCCAAGATCAGTTTTCTTGGGACCTTGTCATATGCTTTCTCCAATTCTAGGAATGTCCAGTTGGACTTTCTCCTCATCTCTAGCTTCTTCTCAAGTATCTGTCTCAATGAAAACGTAGGCTTAATTGTGCTGCATCCTGATCTGAATCCGAACTGCTCATCACCCATTTTGCATTCTACTGCTCTATGTATCTGTTTATCAATCACCCTCTCCAGAACTTTTATTCAATGTGGTTGGAGTTTGATGCCTCTGTACTGCCCACAGTTGTGGATGCCCCCTTTGTTCTTGCACAAGAATGCTTATACTCCAGTCATCTGGGATATGCCTTTCCCTCCACACTGCTATTAGTACCCTCAGGAGCCATTTCTCCCCCATCTCACCCAGCATCTTTATTATATCTGCTGTGACCTCATCTGAGCCTGCTGCTTTCCCTGACTTCATCTTCCTTACTGCTGCTCTTACTTCTAAGGTGGGCTCCTCTTCTCTAATCGTAGGCCGTTTCTGGGGCAGTACAGCTTCTGTGGGGTTTTCTTCATTCAGAAGCTGTTGGAAATGCTCCTTCCATCTGCCTTTGATGTCCTGTGGACTGGTGAGCAGGTTGTTGCTGGCATTCCTTATGAAGGGAGTCTGACTATCTTCTTTGTCTTTGCCTTGCAACCCGATATAGTTTTTGTGCCCCTTTAACTCACTTTCCAGAAGTTGGTAGAGTGCCTCCGATGCCCTGTTCTTTGCTATTGCAACTTTTTTCTTAGCTTTTTTGTTAGCCAACCAGTAGTCCTTCCTAGCCAGGTCAGTCTTTTCTATCTCCCACTTCTTCCTGCATGCTTCCTTTCTTTTGAGGACTTCCTGGACTTCTGCATTCCACCACCAGCCTTCCTTATGTACCTTATTTCCATACCTGGCTCAGCCACATATCTTTCTGTAGTCCTCTTAACACATGCTGGTTTTAGGCACTGCCACTCTTCAACTCCACCTATTTCCTCCTCTTCTTGGGGTGCTAGAACCCGGAGTAATTCCTTGAACTGCTGTACTTTCACTCAGGTCTTCAGCCTGGTCTCTGTTGGCCTTGGAGCCTTCCCTGACCACTGCTTGCTAACTAATGGCTTCTGCTGTGGGCCGACTGTTTCACCAGGGATGACTTTGCAATCATTGATTCTACCCCAGTGCCTTTTCCTTACCAGGAGGAAGTCTACCAGAGTTGCATGTTGGCCACTCTTGTATGTGATCTTGTGACTGTCTCTCTTTCTGAACCATGTGTTGGCTACTATCAAGCCATTTGCCAGACAGAAGTCTAGAATGGCTTCTTTATTCCTGTTGCCCAACCCATCTGGACCCAGGCAGTCCTCTTATCCTGTTCTGTCAGTCCCGACTTATGTGCATTCAAGTCACCCATTACTACCACCAATTCATGTTGTCCTGCTTTATCTAGTAGATCTTGCAATTGCTGCCTGAATGCACTCTTTTCCTCACTATCACAACCCTGCTGTGGGGCATAGGCTGAGATTATGAATACTGCCCTATCATTACACTGGAGTCCGATTGCCATGAATCTATTATTAATTCTGATGATATCCCTCACTGCCTTCTGAAGCCTCTCTCTCACCACATTTCCTACACCATTTCTAGCCTGTCCTCCACTTGAGTAGTAGAGTCTGGATCCCACGCCAAGTGGCTTTGCTGCACTGCTCTTCCATCTAGTCTCTTGCATACATAGGATGTCCAGCCTCCTCAGTATCACGTCATCCACTTCCAAGCTGCGTCCTGTCAGTGAACCTACATTAAACGTAGCAATTCTCAGTTCATGCTTGGCAGGTTGGTTGGTTTTACATCCAGCTTTCACTCAGAGCTATCCCAAGTAACCCAGGTTGGGCAACTAGATACCGGCCGGCCAGTAACTTCTTGACCTAGGGCTGCTGGACTTTATAGCGGGTACACACTGGCCAAAAGGGGCACATATATCCCTCCCATTAGCAAGGGCACTGGTGTGGGTCAGGGTAGGCCAGGTCCTCAACCCACTTATCACCAGTAACTACCTATGCCCATTTTTTGGCGACATTAGTCAACATGACCGAATCACCTAGAGACACATTTTACACAGACTAGTGGCTAGCCCTGCCATGGCATGCAGTTTGCGATCCGTGTTCTCCTATCTTGAGGATACTGCGCACCACAGTAGATGCCCAAAGTGGTTGGTCTGTACAACTCTTCCCCCTATAGGGCACTATGTATAGTCTGCGCTGCTGCCCACAGCTCCATTCATTGGAGAGTCTCAGATGGAAATACTCGGCATGTTTTTTTGGACAAGGAAGAAACCCCATGGAGGACACTGGGAGAATATGCAAACTCCAAACTGGCGTTAGTCGGATGTCAGGATCGAAGCTTGTACCTTGTGCATGGGAGACCTTATCCGTTAAGCATCTGGTCGTGTATAAAAATTATGGTTTTGTAATTCTGGAACACATTACATAGAACCCCAGAGATGGGGACATTAAATTAAGGTTATTAGAGAAAGAAATGAGGTGGCAGCTTAAATTGCATGCTTCTATATTTCCAGGACTGAATGAAAATATCTTGTTGAAACCTGTCCTTAACATTACAGCTAGTTATTTTGTTATTAATTTTAGGCAGTGCTAGAGTTTTTGTAATGAGTAGTTTTTAATAAAATGGTATTCAATTATGGTTTGTCAACATTTGTGTTTGTATTGCTTAAATGGGAATGTCCCTTCAAAGTAAATTAAATTATATGGAGTTAATCTTATAAAAGAAGGCTGTTAATGTGATTCTGAAGAAATCCTAATTCTTAGGATGAAAACGCTTAATTCTTGTTGAACAATAAAGTGTTTAATGTACATTAAAGTATGTTTATTTGGCTGCTGCGGTGGTATTATAATTGAGTTTTAGTCTTGCGGATACCGCTGCCTGTTTGGCTCCATTTGGTTTTATTAATTTTTGAAGTCTATCAACTCATTACACTCCCAAAACATATGATCCCCGTTACCTTTTTCTTTCTCATCACACAGTCTACATTTTGCCATCTACCAGAGTCTGCTTGGGGTATAGAAAGTACCTAGGTACACACTTCCAAGTTGAAATCCTAAATCTTCTAGACTTGTTGCATATTTGGGAGCCACAGATGTCTGCCTATTGGATAAGATATTCTCAAGGAAACACATTTCTTTCTATTCTTTTCCAACCTCTGCTGATTAATTACTATAGTTATCATGCAACATTGTACATGTCCTACTAATTATTCTTTCAGCTTCTGTTCCAGATTCAATTCAAAACCGTACCAGAGCATGGCTTTCACTTAGGATCCCCCTATCCCTTTCTCTTTGCCTATACGCAGATCTCAATCCCTGATAGGGAAGGCAGTCTGTAGCCTGTAGTCCAATTATCTTCTTGGCTTTCTATTACCTTTCCATCTTTAGATATTTGCCCCCAATACCTTGGTTTCTTTGCCAGTTTTCTCCAGTAAATTCCAACTCATCTTGTCTCTTCTCTGTACCACTAATTGCAGTCATCCCTTTCAGTAAAATCTCTTTTCTCCATTCTAGTGTTGGTTTAGTTTTTAGAATACGTTCTGCTACTTTAAAAGAGAATAACTGCCACACACAATATTCATAAGGATCTACATATAAAATATCACTATACTTATTTCTTGAATATGCCCTCTGCTTCATCAACCCTTTCCATTTTAACTATAGCTTTCTGCTTGTGATATGTATATGAGACTTAACTGTGTAACTCTAAAATATCTTAAGCCACCTTGTTCTATTGGAAGGATCAACTTATCCCACTTTGACCCTTGCCCTTTTTCCCCTCTCAGATAAAATCTTTCAACTCCTTTAATTCATGTCCACATCTTCTCTTCTGGTTGAAGAAAGTATGCCTGACCTGTATATAAAAACTAGAGGGACTTGAAACATTTTCACTGCTTGTGTCTTTGTATCCATAAACTATAGCTTCTGGTTTCTAAGATTTTCTATTTTTTTGGTTAGTCTCTTCCCACATATCCTTAGCTTCCACAACAATCCTTTGTAATCCATACTCCTAAATACTTCATTTTGCCACATCCCCATAAATACGGTACTGCTCACCTGTGATGGAATTCTTGAAGAATGTACCACAAAGGTGCAGTCTTTGTAATTACATTATACAACACCAGTGTTAAGCGAGACAAGTCTTTTGGTACCTTTAGCGACTTGCTTTTTATCCCAGCTTTTGTGATTTAAACTGAAGTACCCTCGTGTGAAGGGTTTCTGAACGTTTCTGACCTGGGGAGGACTAAATACATTTATCTCTTTTCTGTTCTTAACTCTTCTTTCTTTCCAGAATTCCTGTTTTTGTCCATTTTTTTGTGAAATAAAATTCTCTATTGTTTAAAAAAAGGCAAATTTTTCTGAATTTTTGCTAACTGACAAGCATTACACAATTCAAACATTCAGCCCTATAGAAGTAACACTGCCTATGGTAATATTCTTGGGCCATACATCTACCAATTTATTCTTTTCAGGATGTATGGAGAAATGTGATCTTTTCTCCAATTTCCAGAACATTTTTTAAATAAATTTTCTATGATAAACTGAACAAGGACTAGGTTAAGCCACTATGCAGAGGACTCCCCAGCATGAATAAACCACCATCAGCAGTACTAAGATGGTAAGAATAAAGCTAATGTGGTGGAAAGTTAGCTACAGTTACAAAGGAACCTTTGAAGGCTCACAAACAATGTGGATCATCATAAAGAATAACACACAGCTAAAGAAACAAACAGCTGGACCAAAGGGAATACAAAATGTTATCTTATCATTAAAAGTGACCCACCAGAATGAAGAGGTACATAGGTTTGTGCACAAACATACACATTCCTGATATCAACAACTCAGTGGTTCCATTAAAAACTGGAACAGAAAAACTGGCCCTAGTACTTACTTGAGTACTAGACTTGTCTGTAGTTTACTGTAAAACCACCTAGATGAAGGGTCTACTGAATTTTTGGAAGAGGTGTGTGTTGGTGGGGAATAGTTTTTTTCTGTTACAAAAGGTAACTACCTACCTGAAGCACTGAAACTGCATGGGGAGTGTGATTTCACTAATGATCAGCTGGTCGTGTTTATAATAAAAATAAATCTGTTTATTACCTTGGTGCAGCTAATTGTGCTTTTAAGTAACCATATACCACTGATCAACAGGACATTCTGGGGAGACAGAAGTCTCCCAGAGGTTGCTACTCCTCTGGAAAAAACTCAAAATGCATGTAAAACAATGCTCCTCAATGACCTTATTTAAGCACAACCTGGACATTTGGATGGGAAACTGTAAATTTACACTGGGGGTTTCACCTATGTCTCTCTTACACAGGGACAACCGATGCTGATCTTAGATTTACATGTAAAAGACTATATATCTTGGTCCATAAGGGAACAAGGGTACACCATGGCTAGAGTTGTAGATGTTTAGGGCCAATAACCCAATAACCTCCTATGATCCTATGATGACTACTTTTCTTTTTGGTCAAGCCTAAAGATTTTCTAACAGGACCAGAGTGCTTAAAGTACTATATGAATAAGAAGCAGCATCTGAAAATATTCATCAAATGCATCAATAGCTTTGTAATATGACATGAGGTGATGTGTTAGGTTCAGATTTCACTGTATACCCAAAAGCAGTAGTCTTCCAGGTAGCAGTGTTCAGTATTTCAATGTGTAGTTGTTGTGTCTTTTGGCTTTTCCCAGTTAGGGGTCGCCACAGCGGAACTCCGGTCCGCTAATGACTGGCAGTAGATTTTTACATGCCTAGTTGCCGGCCCAGACGCACAACCTTCAACGAAGGTATGCCCATTCATGCACGTCTCCCACAGAAGACGCTCCAGCTGAGAATCGAACAGGACAACCTGTAGTAACACACAGCCACAAATGTCCTCTGAACATACAAACATGGCCTCAAAATCATATTTCTATTTAAAGTTATTCTGGTATGCTAATTTATGAAAAAAATATCTGGTGGAAAATTTGTTTGCTGTAGTGATGTCAAGACAAATAAACCTAAAAGGTAAAAAAGCACTGAATTCACAGCAAATAAATGTGACACAATAGAAAATATATTAGAGGTTTGTCTTTTATACCTAGTAAAAGAGCAAGTGTTGAAAACACTTCAATCTGAAACTATTCTGTAGAAAGCTTACATTTTTTTCAGGACATTGAATATAATGATGAATGTGTTTAAAGAAATCTAGTTGCTTCAACCCTCCATAACAGGCTACTATCTCTGCCTTTCAAGACTTGTGTGAGCAGGATATTGAGAATGGCTGAACGTAAAGCTGACTTTTTTTTTTTTTTTTAAACTTGGACAAGAGGAAAGGAAAGTGCTGGCTGAACATAGTAATAGACTTGATTTACTAGTTATCTATCAACTTGACTATATTACTGAAATTGAAAAAAATGTTAAATCAACCCTTTGGACTACAGATCTGTGACTTTGGCTGACATTCGTTTGCATGTAGGTTCACAACATCCTGCTCGACTTGCTAGCCAATGGTTTGACTTCTTTTGACTTACAAGTTTCTTTATATTGAACATCCTAAAATAGCAGTCCTTTCTGGAATTCCTAAACTGCATAGTCAGGATTTTCCACTGTCCTTTACACAGACAGTGCTCCCAGAAGCAGAAACCATCACTTTAGATCACTTTTTGAATCCCCTAGTGCAGGAACTGGACAGTTTTATCAGATTCCTGGCATTTTTTGGTTTCTTTGCGCTCTTACTTCTGACACTTCGGCACTTAGGTTATTTAATGTGGATGTTAAATCTCTTTACACCAGCATATCTATTACTGAAAGTATTG
Source organism: Protopterus annectens (assembly GCF_019279795.1). Classification (NCBI taxonomy): domain Eukaryota; kingdom Metazoa; phylum Chordata; order Ceratodontiformes; family Protopteridae; genus Protopterus; species Protopterus annectens. Next base: position 211,286,748 of record NC_056727.1, on the reverse strand, counting down.
GATTTCTGAAGTTATTTTTGGTTAAATATACCAGTTTCTAGTGACATGGTTAGCATTTGTTATGAGCTGATGGAGGTGATATTAAAAAAAAGTGTTTGTATTTAATGGTAAATATTACCAACAGCTCAAGGGCATTGCTATGGGTGCCACCATTACATCCTCTTTTGGTCACCTTGTCATGGGGTGGTGGTAGACACACACACAGACGCACACAGACACACACAATTTCCGGATGGAGCTCTCTGCATCAAGGGCAATTCCATTAAGACTACAGAGCTCAGTCAGTCTGGGAATGGTTTCTCTCTCTTTCTTCAGATCCCCACTGGCATAACTATACAGCTGAAATCTCAGCTAAGTGACCAAGCCAAGACCTCCAAGCACCCTCTCTGTCCAGTCAGTGTGCTTTGTGTCCTTGTCCAAGTAGCTCAAACACACATACTCGCACGCACTCAATATACCGGTAACACATCTCATGATCAATGGCTTGCATCTGTTTTCTCCTAGTCTCCAAACAAAAAGCAGGCGCAAGTAGAACCATGCAAATGCAAGAATAGCTGCCATTTTCCATACTCCGTTATTTTATCTTCTTTTTTGAGCCTATTTGCTTAAAATAATCTTGTCTAACCAAGGATACATGTCTAGAAGACCATCCACAGGACACCTCTTAAATCTACATCTTCATGATCAATTAACAGTTACATCCCTAGTAGCCCAAGATCACTGCATTTATATTAACTTGTTTCTTTTCAGCCTTTATCTTGTTTCAGTGTAAAGCCTAGATATATTACAATTAAAAACACTTTCTCACTTTAATATCACTGGCATATACAGTCAGTCACTGATGGAGTACTGGCATGATTACTGCTACTCAATTTAGAAAATGTGTGAATAAAGTGCAAAAGACCCTGCTAGCTAGTCAAAGGAATTGGTTGTTACCACCTCAGTGCGACTTTACTGCCCTCACCCTGTGGGCAATCTCTTTAGCGTTAGTTCATATATTCATCCACACGTTGAAAGCCATGCCAACCTGTTCTCCAAATTCTTGTCTGCATGTTTGCTCACCCAGTTTCAATATTAAATGCACTGGTGTGAGCCTTATATTGTATCCCTTCATAAACTGAAAACCTAGGTTGCATTAAACAGTTATCCCACTTGTCTTTTTTACAAGAAAGAAAACAAAAACAAACTGCCAAGATGACTGAGCTGCTACTTTTTTCACATTGAGTGAGATGAAATTAAGATAACAGATAGGGCTTAGCAACTCTGCCAGATTTAGTAAACTCAGTTATTGGCTATTATGTATACTGCCTGGATGCCAGCAAAGAAGAAACTTGAGAGATTGAAAAAAATAAATCAACTAGAAAAAGCGGAGAGAAAACATACTGACTGGGAATAATCCTGCAGCTGTTCAGCAAAAAACAGTTCAAGCTCCAATACTCCAGAGGGAAAACAAAAATCAATCAAATGTGCTCTGAACCGATTAAAATAATTGAAAGAAGGGCAAAGTATTAGAATGTGTAGACAGTAGTGTTTCTGGAAAATCAGTCACTGTGCAGACAGGACACAAGCAAGTTTATCCCAGCAATCTAGGGTGCAGAGAGGCACACGTGAGATTCAAGCTGTTGTATCCAGCTGTCTACAGAATATTTTTCCTGGAGGATCAAAGTTATTTTTTTCTGCAGAATAGGCCAAGAAAGAAATGCAAATGTTTGCCCAACAAAAAGTGAGCCAACAGCCACCACAGGACTCGTGCTTCTCATTCTTCTGATAATAAAGCTCAGACTTTGCCAATGAAACAGTTTCCTAAATAAAATGCTTGAGACACAAAAGAAGCTTATAAATTGAGTAGAATTGGGAGTTCCTTGTATTTGAACTGGAGTCTGAGGTTGGGAGATGGAGATGAACTGGAAGATGACCAGCAACACTGAAATTAGTAAATAAATCTGAGATTACAAAGCAATCACATTTGTGAAACATGGCTTAGCAAGAAAGAATAGAAAGACGGGTCTTTTGTCAACTCAAACTTGTGCGGGACTTAAAAACATACAACACTACATGTCAGTGTTTGGAAGGACACAAATGAAAGGGGAAACATGCAAGAAGCATTTGTTTGTAGCAGAAGTTATAAAAAAATCATTTAATGATACAAGTTGCATGTTGTATAGTAAATCATTTTCAGTTACTGCTGTATGTGAAAGAATGAAGCAAGCAAGTTTTTAGTTTTGATAAATGTAGACACTGCAATGTAAAAAAAGGGAAGACAGGCTGGACAAAAGCATGTTTGTGTTACTACACAGTAATATTGAGTTGAGGCAGGAAATGGGGTATAAAAATGCAAATAGTACAATATATCCAACAGCAAACAAAAAGAGCAGCGTTCACACAGGCCAATATAATCCAGTAATTTTATTACTGGATTATATTGGTCTGTGTGGACCCTGCTCTTTTTGTTTGCTGTTACACGTTCTGAAGTGTTTGAGCAGAGTTCTTAAGAGAGAGAAGTAAGAGGTTTTTGTTTTAGCATAGTACAATATATGTAGAGCTGATATGTTTTCTTTTACTTTTGCATTAGTGAATGCCTGGCTTAATCTATACCTTTTTGTGTAAGAAAGTAAATAAGAAGAACACTGAATGTAATGAAAAAGTCTTCTTTTAGCGCAGATTTGTTTGAGAAATCTGTAGTAGAGGGCAGATGTACATTTTACACTTTGGTATACAAAAAAGTCAGAAGGCTAAAAGCATACAAGCTGTTTTTCACAACTGGAATGGGGATAAAGATACGACAAGAAGAGAGAGAAATTAGAGCAAGTAGGAAGTCTTAGCATTGGGTAGCCTTAATTTTAGGTTAGGTTAGGTTATGCCTGTGTATGCAGCTGTCAGTTTGGGACAAACTACCCCTAGCAGGGTAGTTAAACATTATTTGAAGATGTACATAGCTTTGTTTCAAGTTAATAGGTTATGGGGGGGGGGTCTGTTTTTTATTTGAGGGTTTTCATTAAGTAAAAAAGTCTTATAAAATGTGACATAGGTTCAAATGACAAACAACCATATTTAGGATCAATTTGCCAAACATTAGTGGGTACATGCAACACACAAGCTGGACTAGACATTTTAAAAAGCTGTCATATACAATATGTGGGAATTTAACCCCCTCCCCCCATTTTCTACATGGTGTTGGGGTGTCCTGTCCTGTGTTGCCATCTCTCTTCATTAAATGCTACTCTATCTTCGGTCATCTCACACAATCCCATCTACCTCTTTGTTGGACTCCCTTGTTTCCTCTTGCCTTCTTCTAGTCTGTCCCAAATCTTCAGATTGGGATCTTTTCTGCACATCTGCCCGAGCCACAGTAATCTGTTCTCAGATTTTTTCTGCAATCGGAACTATTTGGCTTCTGCTCTTATGTCCTCATTTCTTCATCTGTCCCACAGTGGGCATCCTACCACCAGTCTCAGGCACTTCATCACCGCCACCACCACCTTTAGTTTTTTCACCTGCTCTACCTTTACTGTCCAGGTTTCAGTATCACACAGTAGTACTGGTCACACCACGGTTTTACACTTTACTTTTCAGTTTCTTTGGCATTCATACACTCCACCTGCCGGTCTGTGCCAGTTGTCTACAGCTCCTCAGATTCTAGCTTTAACATCCTCATTCATACTTACCTTCTCCTCAACCACTCATCCCAGATACTTCAAGCTGTTCATTTCCCCCTTCTATCTCAACAGTCTTCTGTACTTTTGCATTCCATTCACATATCCTTGGCTGCAGTTCTTGTTCAAAGTTTGCATACAGCAACTTTGTTGATCTGTTCCCTCTGACATGTTAACTAATGTAGTTCATCGCCAATATGGACAGCAATGGGCACAGAGCTGAACCCAATGTACACCAACTCCCACTGGAAACTCCTCAGAGACAAAACAGTTTTCCCCAAAAATCTTTATTAAATCACATATGACAGGCAATCTTACATTTATATAAATGAAAAAAAGGACACCAATTTAGTTGCAAACATACATCAGACACCACTGAAAACTGTAGTTGCAAACATTATATATCACTTATAATCTATCTAGTCAGTCAGTTAAGCATTATATGGCTCATTCAAATCCTGCCTCAAACTTAGTTTCTTCTCTGCATATATTGTTCCCACAATTCCCATTTTTTCCTACGTAATTTACCCATTTTTTCCTACGTAATTTACTTCTTCTCTTTTCTAAAGATCCCAATTCCAGTTGTTTTATCTCTGTTACTATATTTACTACTTCTAGTAAAGTTGGTCTAGACTTGGATTTCCATTTTCTAGTAATTGCTTTTTTTGAAGCCATCATAATTAGACTGAGCAAGGCTTTACTACGTTTAGGCTATTCCAATTCTGTATCATAGCTCAAAAAAAAAAAAATAAAATCATCTCCCCAGTTAATTCAATCTGCTCACCCAGAATCTTCGACAGAGCTGTCTGCAGGGAATCTTTAAAGTCTGCCAGCTCATTACACTCCCAAATAAATATGTCCCCAGCCACCTAATGGTTAAGGTCTTTGCTTTACAAACACAAGGTGCAGGGTTTGAGTCTCGCAAGGGATAATTGGCTAGGCTTAAAATGGCTCACAAGGGCAGTTAGCTTAGTACTAATCTATAACCTCTATAACACCTCTAACATTTGCTATCCACCTGAGCAAAAATTATTTGGAGTCTACTTGGGGTAAAAAGTACCTATGTAAACACTTCCAGGCAAGGATCCTAAATCTTCTAGGCTTTGTTGCATATTTCGGTGATGTACATATATCCTCCCATTATTTCTTTGTGAATTGCTAGTCTACTCTATTCTCAATCCCTTCTAACCTCTTCTGAGTCTTATAATTATCATGCAATATTTTATATGCTTTACTAATTAGAACAGAAAATGCCATTAAAAAAGGAATAGATTAACTTTACCAGTGCTTCTCTTTCATTTAGGACCCCCTATTTCCTTTCTCTTTGCCTATACTTGGACATCAGTCCTTGATAGGGAAGGCAATCTCTAACCTTCAGTCCAAATAAATTCTTGGCCTCTTCCCATTCTACTATCTTTCCCTTTCTAGTTATTTGCTCCCAATACCTTGGTCCCTTTGCCAGTTTTCTCTAATAAACTCCAGCCCCCTCTTACCTATTATCTGTATCCTTACCCACGGTCACCCCTATCGGCAGAATCTCTTCTCCATTCTTGTGCTGGTTTAGTTCTTGGAATACTCCCTATTTTATTAATATAATCCTCTGAATTTTGTTGTTCTCCTTAGGGATCTGCATCCAAAATCCCATTCTCTCCTTATTTCTTGAGCTTCCTCCCAGATCATCATTCCTTTCCAGTTTATGTACAAGAGCCTCAACTGTGTTGCTCTAAAACACCCCTCAAATTGGGTAATCCTAGTCTGCCTTGTACTACTGAAGTATCAGCTTATCCCACTTGACCCTTGCTGTCTTTCCTTCCCAGATAAAATCATACAACTAATTGCTATCCACAACTTCTCCTCTGGTTGAAAAAAATATGCATGACCTGTGTACATGACTAAAGGGACTAAACATTTTAATGGCTTATATCTTTTATGTGGATATGGATACGGTTTCCAGTTTCTCAGTTTTTGTATTATCTTCTGGTTTATTCTTTCCCCACATATCCTTAGGAGCCACAGAATAATTTCTAATCCGTACACCTAAATACTACATTTTATCATGTCCCCATAAATATGGATATTGTTGGACCAATTTGGGTGTGAGGAAACACTTTTCATTCTTGAGTTATTGGATCCTTGTACATGGCTTGCACCAATTCTATTAATGTTTGAGACTATGAACCACTGCAGGACTGCCTAAATCAGCTTTCTTGGAGAAAACGTATGACAGGGTACCAAGTCTAAGAACGCCCAGTTTGACACTCATTTCTACAGTAAACATATTTTACTATGTAAACGGCCTCACAGATACAGACAAAAAGGACAGTATTGAATTATAAATGCACAGAGCAAACAGCAATGCTGCAGGAGACCCATTTGGAAAGAAATGAGCATATGAATTTGATAAAGGCAGGCTTGCAGGAGGGATATTCAGCAGAGTATCAGGGACCAAGGAAAATGGGAGTACTTCTACTAATTGCCAGAGGAGCTCCAATACTGATATAAAGGGGAGAAACGGTAATAATGATAGATTTGTGGTAGTGATGGGCTAATAGCAAGGTAGGATTATGTTGGCATATATTTATATTTCACCTACAACTGCTATCACGAAGCTTAAGAACATTTTGGAAGAAATAATTGGCTTTCAGCAGGCAATATTACTTATAGGTGGGGACTAGAGTTTATTTTTGCAACATAGAGGATGTTTGGGGGACTCGGAAGGGAAAAAAATAAAAGAGGGTAGATTTCTGAGAAAATTTAAGAACATATTTGGTATGGAAGATGTGAATTCAGTAGCAGGAACTCAGAATTTACATATTATTCCCCAAGGCACAATAAATGGGCTAGACTATACAAATATTTTACAGGAACATGTGCATTTAATTGAAAACTTTGATGCAACCAATAACCACTTCAGATCATGCACCAACAACTTAAGATAAAAAATGCAGGGCAATGAAGTATAAATGAGACACTGGTGCTTAACCATCCATTAGAGAGAAATGTAAGGAATGGGTAGTGAAAATTATTCAAGAGTTATTAGGGAAGATCGAAATTTCTTCAGAAGTTATACCTAGTGAGTGGGATAAAATTAAGGTGGAGTTTAATAGGGTAGAAATAAGAGATATTGTTTAGTAGTAACAGCAATTAGAAGGGCTGACAAAGGTTTTAAAGAATAAGGGGAAATCACACAGAACAAGACAAAACTGCAGAGTGCTAAAGAGAAAATAAGGGAGTATCTGGATAATATGCATGAGTTTAGAATGATTGCTGTTAACTACAGAGTACAAAAAATTATCATAGCAATGTGGGCAACAGAAAGTGGAAAGAGTTGTTGCCAAATGTAGGAAGCCTAAGAAAAATAACCAGAGATCCTGTACTGGTATCGGAGATTTTTGAAACACTTTTGAAACTTTGTGTAAAGCAGAGAAATGTAGAAATTGAGGAGCACAACGGGAAATATAAGTATGCCAAGGTTAAAGGTAGATGAGGCTCATTTTATAGTCAAGCTTGTACATTTTACTTATTTATTAATCTCCTGTCCTATCAATCTGCAAGAAAGTGTCCAGGAATAGGTGGCATTCCTGTTGAAATTTGGAAGCTAGGAGAGAAGAAAATGATACAGATCTGGAAGGTATTCAATGTAAAATTAGAGGAAGCACTAGCATCCAGTAACAACCAAAGACAATAAAGACACATCACAGCCAGCTTCATATAGGCATATTTCAATTTTAAATTATGTTTTATAAACTGTGTATTGCTATAATAGCTAAAAAAAGAATGGCAACAGTGTTGTTGAAACTGATAGATATGAATCAATGTGGATTTGTGGAGGGAATGCAAACATTTGATAATGTTAATAGAACAATGATGATCCAGAGAGAATCAGGGTGTAACAAAATACCACTGTTGTGGGTCTTTATGCAGAGAAAGCATTCAATGGAGTAAACTGCATTTTTTTTTTTTTTTTTTTTTTAGTAGAACAATGGAAGCATCTGCGTTCCCATATCACCTTATTGTCATTAGGAGGATACTTGATGGATCAGAGGCAAAAAAAAAAAAAAAAAAAAGGTGGGTGGGTTCCTGTCTGACAAACTGCATCTGAACAGAGGAAGCGGGCAGGGGTGTCCCCATTCCCCTTTGTTACATTTAAAGCATTGGCAAAGAAAATAGAGGACTCAAATTCAACTGGTATGGTAATCAAGAAAAGTTTGCTTTATTTGCAGACTATATTTTGTACCTGATAAAACCAGAAAAGGACATTTCAGTATTGTGGAACATCTTGAGACAGTTTCAAGTCTTTTCAGGATATAAAATTAAAGATGATAAAACCTAGGCTATAGCTGTAAAAACTATGTACCCACACATGAATTGGTCCAGCAATACCCATATTTATAGGGATATGACAAAATGATGCATTTAGGAGTACGGACTAAAAATGATTCCATTATGGTAGCTAGGATATGTGGGAACAAACTAAACCAGACTATAGGCAAAAAGAATGGGATTGGGAAATACTACATGGAAGACTTGCTCTGGTAGAGTTTTTAACAGAATATGGAGTAGAAACTGCTATTAAAAAGGGATAATTATTAGGGCATAGAAAATAATGCATGACAACTATTAGGAACCAAAGGAGGTTAGAAGACTGGATAAGCAGTTTACAAAGAAACAATAGGAGGACAGTTTCCAAGTACACAAAATCTACAAGGCTTAGGATTTTCACTTGGAATTGTTTACACAGATATCTTTATACCCAAAGTGGACTGCAAATAATTTTTCCTCGGGTAGATGACAGATGTTGGAGGTGCGATAAGGAAGATGTAACTGAGAACTTGTGTATTGGGAATAATGAGCTTGCAGACGGTCAGAAATACTGTGTGAGCAAATGAGGATAGCTAAAGTGATTTTTCTAAGTTGGGAAATGAGATCTGAATTGTCTAGACATAGTAAGGCCTTAAGTTTAATTCTGACTGCCAAAAATCAATTAGTCAATAAAAAAAGTGAAGTCTAAACCAACTGTATTTGAAGTACTGAATTTTGTAACAGACAAAAGAACTGCAAGTGGGACAGAAAAGGGTAGGAGCAAATTACATAGAGAAAAATGGAAACTGGGAACAATATACACAGAATATTTTGGAGGACTGAGGTTTAAGGGACGGAAGGAATTGATCAGTTTATGTAATGCTGAACTGATAAACACAAAATATCTATGCAATGTATAAGGTTTGCAGCTGTTGGTATGTTACTATACAATTCAATAAAAGGTATTAAACAAAAACAAAACAAAAAAATTTACAAAAAAACACATTCAAAAATGCAACCTCAAGTTGGTAATGCCGCGATGGTGCAGCGGTAGCGTTCTTGCCTCACAGCAAGAAGTTCTCTCGTTCGATTCTCGGCTGGAGTGCGGGGAGTGCCTTCTGTGTGGAGTCTGCATGTCCTCTCTGCGGTTGGGTGGTGTTCGAAAGACGTGCATAAATGGGCGTGCATTCATTGAAGGTTGGACGTCAAGCTGGCACCTTGGCGTTCGTGAAAATCTACTGCCAATCATGAGCGGACCAGAGTTCCGATGTGGCGACCTCTAACCAGGAAAAGCCGAAAGACAAAGACAAGTTGGATTTGCAATGTGGCTTCATGACCAATTGTAACAAGTCTCAAGTTGGATTTGCAACATGGCTTCATAACCAACTGTAACACGTCTGGTAGTTGGCATAGAGATTAAAGGTTGCAAGCTGTAGTTCCTGCAGTACAGAGTTTGATTCCCTCAGCCCTCACTTGCTTACTGTGAGACCTTGAACAAGTCACTTAAGCAGATATTACTACTCACCCCTAAAAAGGGACCATGTTCAGTGGGCCTACCTAGTTAACAAGAATAATTCTGTTACTGTAGTTCTGATACTACCCTGTTAGATGTTGAATACTGTAGATTTGTGGCCAGCTAGATCATGACTTTGATTAGTTATTTTTGCACCTTATGAAAGGATTCACTGTTGTTGACCATAAGGTGCTCTGACCTCAGTGTCACTGAATAGAGTTTCTTTCCAAAAAAACAGCTCCCCACTACTCCCAGAGATACTCAGTGCTTGGTATCAAGGCCACTGAGTTTGTGAGCAACACTGTCATTCTGAATTAAAACATGCTGAGGACTTCCGTCACTGCATAGCGCAAGACTTGCATGGTGTGTGGTAAACTGCAATGCAACCAATTTACTGCAATTATACCTTTGAAACTGTAGAACCTGTCTTAACACTACTGATAATTCCAGAACTATATTATCAAGCAACAGCCAACTTCATTCTTATATCCCTATAATTCCAAGACAATAACACCCTTACCTCTTTGGACAGATGACGTCAGGAAGCTTGTGATTAAAATTGTTTGGCTTCATGACCAGCCAAGTCTGAACACCACCTGGATAATACTGTCTTAAAAACTACCACCAAAAGCTACAGGCTGTATACAACCATGTCATTTTTTTTTTTTTTTTTTTTTTTTTAATCATCCGCTGCCAATATACTTTCTTCTTTCATGTCTGTATTTTGCAAGTGGTCCCCAATTCCATTGATATTTGCGCAAACTCTAGTACATTTTCACGTGTCCTGCGTTGACCAGTATTTTAGCGGTTGAATACGACATAGCATTTAGAACCATTGCTGTATGGTTAATACATACACTCAAATATGGAGATTTTTGCTGCCTATTACAAATTGCTCTTCATTTCAAGATTACCCCCGAAAAAGATTCATCTTTGAAAAGTCAGCAGGTAAAATAAATAGTCTTAGAGAATGGCCCATCTGTACACAGTCACTGACTGGAGAACAAATGCTCTCCGGCAGGATGTCAATGTATAGATAATGCCTGCACTTCAGACCACTTAAGCTGCCATGAAGCTCCAAAAACCTGCCATTTGTTATCCTCACTAAATGAGGTTTACACAGCACAAAAATAAAGAGCGTGCTTTATGTATGTATATGAGCACATACCAATGCAGTCTTTCAGCATGCATTCTGTAAACAAAGAAGGACAACTCTGTCTGGCATTAACTGACCTTAATCATCATTGATTTACCAGCAAATCAAACACCAGAAGAGGGAGAAAGCAGAACTGTGCCAGAAAAAACTCAAGGACAGTTAAGTGGAATGATAGGGTGGTTGAAGCTGCAATACCCCACATTGTAGGACTTCTCTCATTTGCTGACAGTGAAACACCCTAAAGGTGTATTCACTCAGAGTGAGCAAGTGATAGCCATGTGTTATGCATGTGTGACTATGTGCTTCAGAGTGTAAGCAGTCCTTGTGTGCTGGTAGTCTGTCATGATGGGCTATTCTCTTAAGTTTTGTACATCTTTATGTACTGTACAGTGTGTGGTATGTAACTGTAGTACTTAGTTCTATGAAAATCACTGCAGTGCTGTACTTTGTTGTGCAGTTTACAGACTGTCAAGTTCTTCCGATCAGTTTTTGTTTAGTTGCTGTCACCCAAGTACCAATTTCATCAGTTTCCAATAAAATTTAGAGTCAATACTTTATATATAGAATAAATACCAAATGTGATAAAATGTACATTATTTTCTCATTTAACATGATTCTAAATCAAACTGCAGGTCACCTTGAATGACAAATCTGCTCTTGATCTACACAAATGCCATTAATGTTTTGGAAGGTTCTCCCTTGGACTCCTCTGAAAACAAGAATTTCCAGGTTGGACATTCCTCATCAGCAAATGTATATAAATAACCAATTCAGACTATTAACATATAGTTAAAACAGTCATAAGATAATAAGGTACTGGTTCAGTTTTACTTTGTAAGAAACCACATCCCATAATTCATATACTGGTATTTGTGCCTAAACTATACCAGCAAGTTTTAAGACCATGTAAAAGAGCACTACAATGATAGCACACAGGCTTGTGAAAAAATAAGCCACTGTGATATCTTGAACCTAAGAAAGCAGCAGTTTTTTTTAGGAGGGTACTGTACATGAGGTTTCGTTAACAGTAAAATTTAGAATAGCCAACAAAGCATCTTTTATTCATGTTCTAGGTGTGCACGTCTGTTAACAGCATCAGACGTGAAAGGAAGGATAAGTATCGGATGGCATAATTCTTACCATTCTGGAAAGAGGTCAGAGGCACATGCAGGAACACACTGGTATCTTATTGTGACCCTTCAAGGAGTGATAGTAAAGAATCACGTACATTGAACAGCAGCTGCTCCCAGTTCAGCTGAATGCCTTTTTCAAGCAAGCACTTGCATTGATAAGTACACTGAAAGTCCAAGCATAAAAGATTGCTGCTTTTAATTTATGCCTCATGAATTTGTGACTTTTTTTTTTTAATTGGCAATGTTTATTATTAGCTTTTCATTTGTTGGTGGCAGCATATATTTTAACAATGATCTATAAAAACCATCTGAAAAGAAACACCTACTCCGTTTAAAATGTAGTCAGTAAGTATTTTGTTGGGTGTGCACGATAACACTTGACATTTAGTGGAGCTGTGCCTTGTACTAGCTGGTTAGGCGAGTAAAGTTACTGCTCATGATAGATGAGATGAATAACCATGTTTTAAGAGATTTGTTTCAGCATTAACTTTCTGTAGAATATAGATCACCAAGATAAAAGCTGAACGCTAGTTTATTTCGGAGACGACAGTGCATGAATTATGAGATGGGCAAATAAGAGATCTGTATTAAGAATGGGGGATTTTTGCTATTCAGTACTAAGATGGAAGGCTTCAAAAAGTCAACTATAAGAAATGAAAAAATGTGTAGGTGGCAGTACTGTCTTTACAAGTAAAAAAAAACGATTGCGTGATGGTAGTGGTGGGGTCTCGAGCATACAAACCTGGCTCTTATAAGACAATTTTGCATGAAATACATGCATCAGGAATTCGGTACAATTTTGAGTTATGATACCAGATGCAGGGCTGGGTGAAAGCAACAGTAGGATTATAGGAGATTACTAGGCTAACAGCCCTAGAGCCTTTTTAAACATAGCCATTCATGCCCTAATTTTTCCCAAGGCACAGGCATATACCAACTGCCCCTGTCCAGAAGGGCCACATGTGAAAAGCCAGGAAAGAATTTGTGATTTCCCATTCATTGTTCCAAACTGTGTTTTAATAACCTTAAGAAGAGCTCTGCTTCACATGAATAGGTAGCCTGTTCCAGATAAGGGGTAATCTCCAAGACACAACTTTTCCTCCAAAATTTTCTATTCGTGTCACAGGCAAGGTTTAGATCCTTAGAACGGGTAAATCTAGTGCTGAATGTACAGCAGATTCATGAGGGATGGATCAGAGAATGACTTGCATGTTAGACAGTCAGTCCCTCACTAGTCAGAAACAGTACAAGGACATGCGACCTTCCTTTATATTTGTACCAGATACAGAATATCTGAACCCCCCAGAAGGTGTGCAGACTAGCTGTTCCAGTGGTTAGTTTTAAAAAAATCCAGGAAAATAAGCCTACTGAGCTTGCATGTTAATGGTCATGTATGCATCCCAGTTTATGATGGGATAGTTGAAATCACCCATGAATATAGCATTAGGCTGAATTGCGAGCGACTCCAGAACATTCAAGTATGCAGTACAGTAATCCTGGGTCATAGAGGGGGGGCCTATAGCAAGGATATGGTATTAGACATTACCTAAAGTAAGTTGGACATGGTGTAGCTCAAGCATGTTGTATTGTTAGACTTATCTTGAGGTGAGCTTATTTTTTTTATGTAGACTGATGCACCTCTACCTCTAATCCCCTCGTGTAGTAGCTGGTCTAAAGTATGGAAGGCAGTCTTTCTACTGCTGTGGTGCCTTCCACGGCTTTAAACCATGTCTCCGTAACTACATAGATTTTACACTCTCCACGGCGAGAAGTGCTTCCAGGGACAGGAGCTTCTTGTCAAGACTCCTACCATTGAGCAGTAACACCTTTAGGTTTATCTTGCACAGAATTTACTATGTTGCAAGGTTTACCAGATTGACATTTCTTAACACAGACACTATAGGGATGGATAATTTCTGGCCAATATCCAAAAGCCTAGTGTAGACAGCTGCAGACCATCCCTGCCAAAGCAATGTGGTCTGTCTATCATGTCCTCTCAAGCTGACAAATATTGAACCCCCATAGAATGACATTGCTTACTAAGCCAACTGTTAAAATCAATCATTTTCAGTTTATACAGTGGCATCCTTGGAGGAGGCAGAATACTGCTCAATGCTAGACTCATACCTGCGTGAAACAATTTTAAAAGCTCTATCTTGTCTCTCTTTATATAGTCCAGGAGGCACGTCTCAGTCATTAACTCCCACATGGACTATGGCAGAGTCATACTGGCACTTGTGTTCAGTGTCATGAGTGCATGTGTGATATGGCAGATCCTTGCACTTATTGGCAACTGACAGACTACCCCCTTGCTCAGCGTGGTGAAGGGGCAGTTTCACAGAGACTCCAATGACAAAGATACTGAGCTGTGTGGAAGTTTGCCTTAAGGGCTTACAGGTCAAGACATTGTGAGATTTGGCTGCATGTATCCTGGGGAGCATCATCTTTTGAAGAGTGTCTGGGAGGTTACCAAGGGTAGTTTGAGAGGCCTTTGAGGTTTGGGTAGATTGCATTTAGGAGCCTCAGTACACAAGAGTTAATCTCATGGATACACAGCAGGTGTAGTATGCGTGTGCACATTACTGGCAAGCTGTTTGGAGAGAACGTGGGTCAGAGTCTTAGGGGGAGGGATTTTAATTTGTTGGACATGAAACTTTATATCAGAAAGAGATGGCAGATTTTGAGGAATTGTGAGTATGAATGAAAGTAAGATGCACAAAAGGCAGATCAAAGAGGAAATGTATAAAAAGACTGAATTGAGGAGAACTACAGAGAAAAATAGGTAGCTTGTAAAAGGCTAAAACTTAGGGGGGCATTGAAAAAAATAATAACTTTCTTACTTTGCCATAGCCAAGTGGGTCTCTTTTTAGATCCTTTAGTTGGGACCAAGCAAGCTGCAAATCAGGCAGTGATCAGGTAAACCAGATCCAAAAGCTGCCCTACATGTAGCTTACATTCTACAGAAGTCAAAGAAAGGGCTTCAAAAGATTCCTGGAGGTGTGAGTTAAAGCAATTAGAGAGACCGTGGACCTTTGTGCCTTCTGTTCCCCAGGGCTCCATACTGGGTCCTCTGCTATTTAATATATTCATTAACGACTTCCACAACTCTATTCCATTCTCCAGTGTTATCCAATACGCAGATGATTCAACTATCATCTGCACTGCTACATCCTTCCCAGTACTAAAAAAGCTTACACAAGATGCATTCTCTTCCACTGAACTCTGGATGAAAGATAACCACCTTGTTCTTAATGCCTCTAAAACCAAACTAATGGTATTTACCCCCTCTAAACACATCTCTATCAGTGCTAATTCTCTATTAATTAACAGCCACAACAATACATCCCTGGAATTGGTGTCCAATGCTAAATTACTTGGTGTTCAAATAGACAGTCACCTTAAATTCAACTCAACATAAAAAAAACACATCAAAAACTAGGCATGCTATACCGACACAATCGCTACCTTACACCCTCCACTAAAATCACTCTCTCTACCTCATCCCCTCTCTTCTCTACGGAGCCCCACTCCTAACCAACATCCAATCTTCCCTTAAAACAAAACTTTCCTCCTGTTACAATAAAATTGCTAAATTCGCTACCAGCCATAAATCTTCTACCCACCATTGCTCTTCACTCCATAAATTAAAATGGCTTGAACTTCCTAACCAACTTGTCTATTCTCAACTTACTCTTGCTCATAAGCTCATTTTCAAACCTGACCTCTGTCCATCTCTTTCTTCTGCATTTAAATTTCACCTTCCCAGTAGGGTACTTAGATCTAACAACCAAAATCTAATCGAATTGTATAAGCCAAATCATCCCCCTGGTAAAAATCTCCTAAACTTTAGCTTTGCACGACTCTGGAACTCCCTACCTCCTGCCATTTGCACCACTTTCAACCACCTTACATTCAAAAAATCTCTTCACTCTCATCTACTTTCCCAGTGGGAATGCTCATGCTCACATCCTTCATGATCCATACTGACTTGACACTTTCCACTTTCCTCCTAAAAAAAAAAAAAAAAAAAAAAAAAATTTTGTACACTACATTGTCTGCTCTGTTGCAATTGTTTCTTACTTTCTAAATTGAAATGCTTACCTTCTCTAGCCTGTATCATCTAAAATGTTTACCACCAGTTGTTCTTCCTAAAAGTGTTTGCTCTAACTGTAATGTGAACAGTACTCTGTCTACCATATATTGTATACTATATTTGTAAAATTTTTGTAATTATTGTAATATGGATGTAAATCCTACTGTAACCTTATTTGGAGCTTTTCTCCCCAGGACTCCATTGAAAATGGGTTCATTTGGCCCAATGGACTATCCTGGTAACTTTTAATATCTGTAGTGGAAAAAAAATCAGAGTTAAACACCTAAAAATTAACTCATTCACACCTACAGCTCCTTTCTAGTCTATTTCGGTTCAATACCTATAGCCACTTAGGGCATAATGCCATTGTTTGGAGCAAAGTATCAACTTGGCAGTTAATTCATTATTTTGAGATATTTACAGAAGTATGAAAACTTACCACCTGAAGTCTTGCTGAACAAAACTAAATTTTATCCTATCTTTTACAGTTTAGAGAATATAAAAAGCTGAGAACATTTGGAGAAATTCATCTGCATTGGGTGTGTGTGTATATTATAACACTGTAGTGATAAAAAGAAAAACAATTTTTGCAGCTGACATGGCTGTTTGCACTTTCTCACTAGCATTTACTCTTCACAAGGTACAAGTCTGTTTGGCATATGCTCTTTAATGCACTTTTCAGAAAATGCATAGTTGTCTTAGAATGCACAGACTACTAGAGGCAAGCTGCTGTACATAGACAAGGCATAAATTAGTTGACCTATTGTGTGGCTGCCAAGTCATGGTCCATAGCCCATACTGGTTTTCATTGCTTGGAAAGGAGCTTGAGATGAAGCACTGCCCAAAGTGTCAGCATTTCAGTCGAGCTATCTAAACAGCCAGTTATTGGCCTGTCTGGGGAAAACAGCTCCTGCCCCGTTCTTAGAGGTTTTTCAGACGGCCTCTAGTTCCCTGCGTTTATTTATATCCCCAAAAGTTAAAGGGTTCGAGTTCACAAATTCCCACTTGTCTGGATACAGCTCCCTCGACTTCAGTGCTGATGCTCTTAAAAGGCCACCTGTGAAATTGTGAATTTCTGACCAAGTATCCCACAGCAGACTCCTCTTGTCCTAGCACAGGTCTCAGAGACCACAGCATCTTGCTACCCGAGAAGGAGTTTAGAGCTATGGGTAGATGAGGCAAGGGAATGACGAGCCTTGGGCCCCTGAGCTGTGTCTCATACTTCAACATTCCAGTTCTTCCTGATGAATCAGGCATTGATGAATCAGGTACTGGAAAAGATTTTCAGTCCTTCATGATAACTGAGTTAAGACCCTGTCTATGACTTCCACAAGTCTCACTGAAACTTTGATTATGCTTATGCTATGGCTGGAAGAGCACATGCTTGTTCAGAATGAAATAACTTCGGTTCCATCACAGAGTGTAGTACAGGTCCACCATCCTGCATGCCTGCTTGACCAAGGTTTCCTTCAACCAGCTCTTTCAGGGACTTGGTTCTGAAGAGGGAGCACATGCCTTACTACAAACTGATATCCTGTACAATGTACCGCCTTGGGAACTACGTCAGTCTTCCAAGTTAGGATGATCCCTCCAGTGAAAGAACTTTCCATGTGGATAAGAGGCCCTCACTCTACCTCCCTAGCTATGCCAGCCAAGTCTGCCAGGAGTTTATTACTTCCATCTTTCACTCCCCCATATGATGTGGAAGGCTGTCTAACATTAAGAGACTCATTCTGCAACACCTTCATCATGTCTGGAAAAGACTCCCACTGAAAATCAGTATGATGAATCTTCTTTCAAACAGAAACTGAATAAATGAATGGACATTATCAAATTCAACCCTGGCTTGACTGGCCTAGCCCTCCTTGAAAAAGGAGGTAGTCTACGGGTGGGTACTGGAAACGTGCAAACTGTTGCAATACTTTGCTGCCTTGCATTTCCCTAGGATTCTTATGAAGTGGAAGCAAGCTATACATATAGCAAAACCAGAGGGAGAATAATTATTTTCACACCTCTGAGAAAGGCTATAGAGGTAGATGAAGCCCTGGTTGAGTGGGGTCTGATCTCCTGTGGGATAGGTTGTCCATGGTGCTTGTAGCAGAAATTAATGTAATGGCCTATCCATTCGGAAATGGTTTGCTTTGAAATAGCCTTCTCCTCTGCCCCTGCAGCAAATGCCACCAGCAGCAAATGCCACCAGTAGTTGTTCAGATTTCCATTGAGGTTTAGTCCTGTCCAAGTAGAATCCGAGTTGTCTGTGCACATCTAAAGAGTGTAGTAACCATTCCCCTTTGTTCTGTGGATTAGGAAAGAAGGTTGGCAAATGAATGGACTGATTAAGGGCCACGCTGGATACCACCTTGGGCATGAAGGAGGGATTGGCCCTGAGGGACACTCTGTCCGCATGAAAGATAATGAAAGGCTCCACTGCCATAAGGGCCTGTAATTCAGATACCCTTCTTGCTGAACTGCTAAAAGGAAAGCAGTTTTCCAAGAAAGGAACTAAGTCTGCAGTAGCAGCTGGCTCGAAAGGGGGAAGAGTAAGTTTCCCCAATACAAAGTTAAGGTCCCAGGCTGGAGTTGGAGCTCTCCTGGGTGATCAAAAGTGGACCAGTGGATGAGAGAAGAGGGGAGGTTCTGAGTTATAGTGAGCTGAAATGGCAGAGATGTGAATTTTGATGGAGAAGGACAGGCCCTTGTGAAGCATCCCAGTTAAGTATTGTAAAATCTGAGGTAAAGTGTGCACTGTTGTGCTCATCCCTTGAGATTGGTTCCAGGCACAGAATCTTTTCCATTTTTCAGCATAAGATTTTCTAGTACTAGGCCTCCTTGTCTCTAAAATAATATCCATCACTGGTTTACTGAGGGATGGTAAAGGAGAAATTAGGTAATTAGCCAGGCTGCTAGGTTCAGTGTTTGAAGCAGAGTGTGCAGAATCTGGTTTTCCTGCTGAGACAATAGGGTAGGAGTCTGAAGCAGGTGCCATGGAGCCAACAGTGACACACTGCACAAGAGGGGGTGTACCAGTGTTGGTGTGGCCAGTCTGGTGCAATCAAAATAGTCCTTGGTTTGTAGTTTGATCTTTAGTAGTACTTTGGAGAGCAGAGGAGGAAAGGTATAAACTGTTTGTGGGGAGTCCTTGTGCAAAATTTGTCCAATTGATAGTTCTGGGGGGAGGCAAACAGGTCTATATCCGGGCTCCCCCATTTGCTTATCAACATGTTGAGGATCCTTGGTTCCAGTTTCCACTCGTGTGGGTCCATGAGGTTTCTGCTTAGTTCATCTGCCAGTGTATTTAGTTTTCCTGGTAGGAACTGAGCTTGTAGATGCACTTGGTAGCTCAGGGCTGTGTTCCACAATGCCATGGCTAGTCTGCAGACGGGGTAAGAATGTGTACCCCCCCCGCTTGTTTATGTACCACATAACAGTGGTATTGTCCGTCTTTACCATGAATTGTCCTGGAAGAATGTGGTCCTTGGAGGCTGTCAGAGCATTCTGTACAGCTAACATTTCTTTTTGATTGATATGCAGGTGCATTTGACTTGGGTTCCATTTGCCCTGAATGCACTTCCCTGCCAGGTGAGCCCCCCCCCCATGCTTAGTCTGATGCATCTGTTAGGGTTTGGGCAGCAGGGGGTAGTGTGAATGGTAATCCCTTGTTTTGGTGGCAGGCCTCTGCCCGCCAAAGGAACTCTAGGCATATGCAAGGTGTAATAGGAATCATTGCTTCTAGATCCTGAGAATGTTGGCACCATAGGCTTTTTAGATACCACTGCAGTTTCCTCATATACAGTCTCGCATATGGAATTAGAGGAATGCAGGAGGCCATGCACCCCCAAGGCTTGTAGTATTTGCCTTGCAGATATAGCAGGGTTTCTGTGGCCACTTGTTTGAAATAGTTTGTCAAATTAATTTGTTTCTCTGGTGTAAGGAAAGCAATCTGGGAAGTTGTATTCAAGCTTGCTCCCAGGAATATAATTTGTTGACAGGGCACCAGGTGTGATTTCTTTTCGTTTATGAATTACCCCAGACAAGTTAGCACCCTTTGTACAAAGGCCAGATGATTCAATGCTCTGGCTTTCTGCCTGAATTAGACAATCATCCAGGTATGGGTATATATGAATATTTCTTTGCCTGCAAAATGCAATGACTGGAACTAGGCACTTTGGCTTATATACTTCGCCCAGGGTATTCACAAAGGGCAGTGCAGAGAACTGATAGTGCGTGTAGCCTGCTTTGAAGCGTAGGTATCTTCTGTAAGATTCCCTGATTGGGATGTGCAGGTATGCTTCCTTTAAATCTAGTGTTGCCAACCAGCATCTCCGCCTAGCATAGGGAGTAACTGGTGAAGAGTCAGCATCTTGAATTTTGGAACCACCAAAAGGTGTTTAGAGTAGACCGGTCCAGGATAGGATGCCATGAATTGTCTTTTCTGGGTACCAGGAAAAGTCTCAAATAGAAACCTTGTCCCTTTTCCTCTTCTGGTACCAACTGAATATACCCCATGCTTAAGAGAGAAAGTACTTGCTGCTGGGCCACTGCCCACTGATTTGGGGGTAGATCTGGCCACCTACTTGGGGTTTGTAACGTGTGGAAGTGAAATCTGTATCCCTGGGACACTATACTTAAAACACATTTGTCCTGGGTAATGAGTTCCCAGTTCTTTGTATGAAAAGCAATCTTTCCCCCCAAAGGGGCAGTCAGTTGAGAAGTGCTTGGCAGTTTTAAAAAGACGTCATTGAGACAGTTTACCATAGGGGGGAGTTTTACTACCCCCAGATTTGGAAGTGGAGGCCCCTCACTACTCAGTCCTGTGCATACCCTGGGACAGAAGTCTGGGAGCTCTGCTGGATCTGTGTTTTGACTGAAGGTCTGGAAGAGGCAGGAAAGGACCAATTCTTGGAAAGCCAATGCCTACTAAACCTTGGAGGTTGTACATGTAAGAAATCTTTCAACAGTTTGCATCTTTTTAAGAACTTCTTCTGCCTTGTTGCCAAACAGGCGGTCCTGGTTTAGGGGAGCATCCAGTAATTTCGCATGATCTGGCAAGGATTGCTCCTTAAGCCAAGCATGCCTTCCAAGTACAGACCCAGTTACAGCAACCCTGCAAGATGCCTCTAGTAAATCAAAACAGCATTGCAAAGTGCGTTTTCCAACTTGTTCAGCTGAATGCAGTAAATCAGGAATCAACATCATTTTCTGTTTAAGCAAGCCAATAACATGCTGCTGATGAAACTGGTGGTTTAAGGCCCTAATGGCCAAAGTTGCAGAAGTGTTCTTACCCCATCTATCCAGCGCCCTGGAGTCTCTATCACAGAGGGTAGGATTTTTGGCAGTAGTAGCTTTAATCAGTAGTAGCTTTAATGCCCTTGGGTCCCTATGAAATAGGCTCAGGATCCGCAGTAGGACTTTTAAAAAGGAACTTATGAGAGTCAGGGACCCCGTAATATCTATCAGGTTTTCTGGGAGCAGGAAGTAAAGAGTCAGGGGCCAAGCTAGATTCTGAAAAGGCATCATCAACAATGTCTAGTGCAAGCTAGATTCCGAAAAGGCATCATCAACAATGTCTAGTGCAGGAGTAAGAAATCCCTAAGCCTCTTTTTAGAATCAGAAAAATCCTGACTTTCCCAATGAAAATGCTCCCCGAGGGTATGCAAGGTTTCACCAAAAGAAAAAAACTCTTGGGGGGGGGGGGGTGCAGAGGGAATAGAGTCCTCAGCATCAGAATCCTCATAGGCAGATAAGGTAAATCCTGGTCATCAGAAGAAACACAATTCAGAATCCTGGTCAGAAGTATCGTAAGCAAACTCAGTCCTAGGTCTCAGAGGGGAAGGTTGGCTTCCCCTGATTACAGTAATAAGGTCTTCAGCCATTCTTATTTGCTTTTTAGGCATAGAGGCCTGGCCATGCGGTCTGGGCGTCAGTTTTCTAGGCATGGTTCGAGTTTTAGGCTTTGAAGAAGAAGATGACATTGGTTTAATACGCAAGTCAGTAGGCCTGAATACACCCTCAGAAGCCGGTGCCTGCACAGCGGCTCCGGACCCATCCAAGGTAGAGACATCCGCAGGTTCCACAGTTGAAGCATCTCGCTGCATACCGAATGGGTCTCAGTAGAGGCCTGCGAAATTCAAGTAGCAGGTATCAGGGGCTGCGAAAGCACCTCACTGAGCATCGGCGAGCTGGCGACTGGCTTAGAAGTGTCATCAGCAGGTTTCGACCTTGGCGGCATGTCTCTGTCTCTATCTTTGCATTTCTTCAGAATGTCGGTAGTCTGATTGCTTACCGAAGACATTTCGGGATAACGGAACCGAGCACCAAAATACTTAGAATCGTAAATATACAGACGATTAATAGTTTGTGGTTTAAAGAAGGCACAAAACTGACAGCGAGGTACGTCGTGGTCAGGGTCTAGGCAAGGAATACAGTACGAATGAAAATCTTTATGGAGCATGTTACAGACCACCCTCCCAATCTCAAGAACCCCACTCAGCCTTCCGGAAGACATTGGAGGATATGAATGTATCACAAAATACCATCATACTGGGAGACTTCAACTACCCAAACATAGATTGGGTACATTATTCTAGCCCTAATACCCTAGCCCAAAGGTTCCTGGAATTCATAAATTCAAATGCACTGGAACAACTAGTCACCTCTCCCACTAGGGGAGATAATATACTAGACCTGATCATCACAAACATGGGGTCAAAATGCTCCACACCGGAAGTATACCCCTCACTAGTGAGATCTGACCACAAACTAATCACCCTGGATATACATATACCACCTCCACCCCAGCACAAAAGACCACAGTGAAAAACTTCTCAAAAGCAGACTTCACTCTTCTTAAGACTGAGATGGTATCCTTTAAGCCCACTGTGCCAGTGGATACCACATCCCACAATGCCGAATCCTTTACAAATGCTTTCTATGGACATCTCCAAGAATGCATGGATCATGCAATCCCAAATAAATCCAAGTCCCTCTCCACCAAAGGCAAGCATCCTGTCTGGTGGACCTCAGCCATTAACAAATTGTATAACAAAAGAAGGAAGCTACTGCACGTCAGAGCAAAATCCCATGAAGGGAAGACATCTCTGATCAACATTAGCAGAAAACTACGTTCTCTCATAAAAACATCCAAGGCCAACCTTGAGAGAAAAATCGCTAAGGACACTAAAGATAACCACAAAGCCTTCTTCAGCTATGTTAGAAACCTGGGCGGAAACCCTCAGATATGCTCAGAGTTGGTTCACAACAACAAAAAATACACTGAACCCACAGATATTGCCAACATTCTGGCTGACAGGTTCAGTGCAAATTTCTCCCCTCCCTCACCCCCAAAAGAAGAAATACTTATCCCAGCTGAATGTAATCTCCTTGTCATCTCAGATGTCCAAGTGAGAACCGCCCTAAACAAAGCTAAAACACAGCATCAATGGGACCTGACGGTATCCCGGGTTGCGTGTTACGTGAACTCCAAGAGGAGCTAAAAGAGGAGCTAAACCCACACATAAAAATGCTATTTAACCTTAGCCTTACTTCGGGATATGTACCTGAACACTGGCGTACAGCAACAGTGGTCCCACTCCACAAAGGGGGTGCCTCTACAGACCCTGGAAACTACCGCCCCATAAGCTTAACCAGCCTGGTCTGCAAAGCTATGGAAAGAATCATTATGAAACTCAAACAGAGACATAGGGGACCTACAGACACTTGACCCCACCCAGTTCGGCTTTGTAAAGGGCAGATCCTGCCTTTTGAACCTGGTTGACTTTTTCGAAACAGTCACTAGAGACATTGATGAGGGCAAAGCAGTCCATACAGCCTACCTGGACTTGGCTAAGGCCTTCAACACAATACCCCACTCAGGCATCATAGATAAGCTCAACAGCTTAAACGTAAACCCTTATGTCACTAGATGGGTTGCAAACTGGCTAAAGGACAGAACCCATAAAGTTAAAATCGCTGGAGCAATGTCAGACTCAAAGCCAGTCACAAGTGGTGTCCCACAGGGATCTGTCCTGGGACCCCTCTTGTTCGGCATTTATTTCTCAGATGTTAAAGCAAACATGGGAGGGCTGTGGCTGACAAAGTTCGCAGATGACTGCAAACTAGGCGCCATAGTCGATACACCAGCGGACACATACATCCTACAAAAAGGCCTCACAGAAACGGACAGCTGGTGCCGGAGTCACAGCCTTAAACTAAATGCCAAAAAATGTATAGTCATCCCCTTTGGGAAAAACAAAGTACCCACAAATTATCACATAGACAGCAACCCACTGAGTATGGAAAAAGTAATCAGAGACCTAGGGACCCAAGTCGACAGCGACCTCTCATTTGACACCCACGTTGCCAAAGTGGTTAGAAAGACATTCTACCTTGCACACCTCATCATGAAGGGATTCACATCCAGATCCAAGGATGTCATTGTACCCCTATACTCCTCCCTCATCAGACCCATGATTGAGTACAATGCCCCATTTGGTATGTATCTCACCCGGCATTTGCAACAGCTGGAGAGACCACAAAAGTACCTCACCAAGAGGATCAAGGGTCTCCAACATATTCTGCCAGACTAAAGAAACTTCAGCTCTATTCAGTAGCATACCGCCTGCTCAGAGGTGATCTCTGCCTGATGTACAAGGCCATGTCAAATCAGGATCGGATGGACATGCTCCACCAATCCAAATCCATCAGGACCATGAGAGCTAAAGACTTAAACCTCAGCACAAGTATGAATAGGACATGCTGGAGGGATAGATTCATAACCCAGAGGCTTCCCATGCTTTGGAACAAGATCCCAGTTCAGATAGGCAGAGCCCCTCACTGACTCTCTTCAAGAGAAATCTTGAGTGGATGGGAGATCGTAAGTTTACCCCAGGGGTCACATCTGTGTCACTGCTAGACAGGGGCACAGTAAACTAATTCTATTATATAAGGGGACCTTCATTGTGTCACTACTAGACAGAGGCACAGTATTCTAAATTTATTCTGTACATTTTTTGTACCATTTCATGGGGTGGCAAAAGCCACATCACTATGGCTAGGCTTACAAATGCCCCAGGGCAGATAGCCTAGTACTATACTATGAAACTATTTGCTTTCCACAAGTAATGCAATTATTTACTTTTACTGACATCGGTTTAGAGCAAGAAAAAGTTTCCCCAATGGGGTACTTAGCTTTTAGTTGAAGACTTTGGTTCTGAAACTCTAAAATGAAAATTTCAGGAGTATGAAAATTTCAGGAGTCGGCCGACCGGCACTTGTGAACTGCTTCAGGCACCGCTTGGCAAGAAAGACTGATGTAATGGCGTCGGCTGCATGTTTTATACCCCTGATGACCTGATGTCATGGAAGAAGGGACAGCAACCGACGCAGGACCCAAGACTTTGTTAATCAGGCCGACTGAGGGCTACTGCAAGCAGATAACCCAAATGCGATGACTGCAACAATGAAACACGAAGAACATGGGGAAAGGAAGAGAGGATTTGGAATGAGAAAATGAATGTGAAATTGGGCCAGGGAAAGGCTAAAGATGGGGGGGGGACTATTGGCAAGGCTCATTAAGCTAACTCTTCAATGCTTGAATGGGATAGGACACCTGAGGTGGCTTCTCAGTTGGTGATGTCTGGGTCTCAGTTAAGTCTGAAGCCTTAGTTACTTGGCATATGTTTAAAGAGGTTCAAGGGCTTGATTTAAATGTACAGGAGACAGCAGTGATTTCATGATTAAATTTTCCCTCATATTCACCATCTGGCTTCAATCTTGGGATCACTGGTCTATGCTAACTATATTCAGCATTACTTCTATTTTGCTCATGTTATGCAGATTAAGTCACTAGTGGATGGTTTGGATGCAATGCATATTTGGTGTCCCACTAACCGAAAGCTAAACACTTAAATTCTGAGGTCATGGCTCTTTATGCTACTCCAAGGGATTATTTTGCCTTGCCACTATCTTACCAACTCAAGTTCTATTTTTACCATAAGGAATGTATCTTAAGTGCGTTATCTTGGCATTATCCTCAATAATTAGTTAACAGTTAAGGGTAAGGTGTTGGCTACTGGAAAGTTATTTTGTTTTTATTGGAGAAATATTTCAAAAACGAAACACGAGGGATCTTTCTGCAGATAGGCAACATTATGTATTAGTAAGTAGCCAACATACTAGCTTGTGCTCCAAATCTTGCATTTGCTTTCAATTGGACTTAATGTTATTTTTAAAGGTTGAATTGGTTTATGCATGTCTACATGATTCTGGGCTCTTTTACTGCAGGAATTTTATGGCTCCATTTTGCCTCCTTGAAGTAATTTCTTAAGCACACCTTGAAAGATACTTGCTTCCCAAGCTCCACAGCTCTGGATATACTACCTTAGGAGTCTGGAAGTGTTCCATTCTGACCAGCTTTAAGACTTCCAATTGCTTTATTCAAAATTTCACATGCTTGTTCAGCCACAGTTTTTGCCTTGGAGCTTGTTCTTATGAGTTCTGTTACCTGCTCTTTTAAACCTACTATATTGTCTTTCTCTAGTATTTTAAATCAAAATATATGAGGAGTGTAAGTCCAAAATGAAGTTGGAGTCTGTTACTGATACGTTTCAAATGTTGCAGAAAATTCTCAACTTCATAAAGTAACGAGTGCCTAGTACCGACACAGAATTATGTAACTAAAGCTTGAACCAAAGTGGCAATGAGGATATACAGCTCTTCATAAGTTTAAAGTTGCAACATACAATCTTGTTACTTAAAAATTTAATGCTGCCACAACAGAAAACAGGACGTCTATTCTGACAGAAAAGATAAGTGGGACTTTTACTGCTAGCCATTTCACTGAAGCTTACTGAGCAAAGAGTAGCAGTAAAAAGAATATGTCAACAACAGGATGCATTTTTATTGAAGACTGGTGAAGAGGTGCCAGTCTCAATGTACAGTTAATTTAGCAGGCATACAGAACATGACAGAGGCCACTCAAGCATAAAAATAATAGCCAGCGGCTATGCTATCAAAGAGGACATTAAGGATTATAAATACTTTTCTTTAGAATGAAATAAGGAAGGGGTGCTCAAGGAGGAACAGTTTCAGGAAGGACTTGACATATGTAAACATACAATCTGATAAAATGAGTTCCACTCTGTTGAACACAACAACTGTCCCAGTGCTCATATATAAAAATACTGGAATGCATTACAAGAAACATCTGCATTCTATTTTAGCTTTAGAGTCCTTTGTCCTAATGAAGGTACATTTGCTAACAGGCTAAAAATCTACTGTTACTATGGCAAAGTGGCCTTCATTTGGTTCATATATGGGACATGGAGGCAAAGATATGGTAAAAGCTTGGACAATTGAAGCAAAGCAGATGACATGAAGAATGGCTCACACTGTTATGATGTGATGATCTTGTGTAAAATTTTGAATGTCCTCACCCCAGCAAGTGAAACAAAGCATTTAATTTGGAGACTTGTTGTCTTGAGGCACTGGTCTACTTGAATGACTGCAAATTTTCACCTGGGATTTGTAAGGAAAATCTATTTAATGGGGGGACATTTTTCTAGGCTCCCAAAAGTACTGGGCATTATGCCTGGGCTTCCTACTGACCTCTTTGGCCATGAGCTTACTAAGAACTTATGCATCTATTAAAGTAAGTTGCTGGTAATGGAATACCTAGAATCCATACCTGTGTTTTTCATTTTTTTAATAAAATTACAGGTTTTGGTTCATATTTTTAAACAAAATTAGTGTTCTCCTCCCAAGGATCAATAATAAAAGAAACTTTAAGAAAAATTAAAATGTATTGTAAATCTGCCTGTCTATTCTACACAACTTCAAAAGGTACGAACTGTGGCAATTTTTTTCCAATACCTATACAAATAAGACTGCTGGACAGATTCTGGGTCTCTCTAGAGGATGCTTTTCTGCAACAAGATAAATTTCTTTGAAATGGAAGCTCTTATGTACGTGAAAAAAAACCCTCTAATTTTGTCATTATCCTATGTAACACTAACATTTAGCATTGACCACCCAAACAGATCAGTAACAGACTCAATTTAATTTTGGACTTGCACCTCTTCACCAGTCTTTAATGAGACAGCCAGAGATATCTCAGATTGTAACATCCTCATGAAGCTTTTCAGACCTTCGCCAGAATACCTCCTGATCGCCATAAACTTGCATCTCATCTGCATCTGCGGCATTCTGGACTGCTTCCTGCCACTGGCCCAGCACAGAACAATGTTAAACATCAGCCAGATAATTCACACATGTTAGGTTAGGATTGTGGCTGTACAACACCTTTTTAGGCAAATTAGACTCACTTTCAAAGAAACTGACATTTTTTTCCTAAACCAAGAGGTAGTGTAATAGTCCTAAGCCCTGATTTCAGATTCAAACAAAAGTCTACTTTGTATGATATTTACATACTGCACTGACAGACTTGTGCAGAGAACTGTACATCTAGGTTCTTACTGCTGCATCTAAGCATATTTAAGAAGGAGACATGTTTTTAAGTTTTGGAAGTCTTGGTGTTTTCTAATTGAGCCTTTTTTGGGAAAGAAGGAGAAAGTTACTCGCTACCCGATTCACCAGTCTTGCTAAATTAGCTTAAAAGCCCCCTGAATGGGAGGGCAGATCATAAAAATAAATGAAAGTAGGGGGGAAACCTGCAGTTCCTCATCCCCCATAAATTTAAGTGACTAGACATTTGAAAGTACCAGTGAATGTTTACACAGACATTTTGTCAGTCTGATGACAGACTTGTAGGTCTCTCCTGACATTGGTCTGGCCTATACAAACTTAAATGCAGCAACATCCCTATTTTTTTAGTTTTTGAAAACACAGGAAACGCACTCTTGCAATATCTGGACACTGCACTGGAGTGTGCCATTAAGAAATGAATGAACAAAACTGCTAAACTAGTAAGAAGCAAGAAATCAAATTTCTGAATTGTTCAAAACAGTTAAAGCAACCACAATGAAGTGCTTTTCTGCAAATAAATCAACTACTTTATAAGTTGATGCAAATAAAAATGGAACTGCTGCAATAATTTTGTAAAACAGTTGCCTAGGTTCAACAGAATTTACCGTCTGCCAGGTAAGATCTGTCAGGTACAAAGCTGTTGGCAACAGTGTATAGATGAAGAAGTTGCATCGCTATTCTCTCCACCTGTTTCTTCAATATAAAGTGACAGCACAGTTTTGTCAAAATCATTGCACAAGACACCATCCAAACCGAAACAAATGCTGTTACCTGAGCAGATATACAACTTGAGAGAATTAAAAAACTAAATCAGATGTATACAGCAAATATTAACAATTCATACTTTAAATGGAAAGAAAACCTGCTTGGCAATTATAATTTATTCAGCTTATCCAAGATAACAGTAACAAACAAATCCAAAAATATAAATGCTTAAAATGACTATAAAAACTAGTCCAATACAGGATGCCAGGAGAGAAAATACCATGTAGCTTTTTATTTAAAAAAGATATAGCAAGATACAAGACTTGCTTTTCTGATACTCTGACACTGCCAAATCACTGAAGAAAAGTGATGTACAAAACACAACTGTTCTATTTGACTACGTCGGAATGAAAAGGACATGGTACTTTATAAGAAATGACAGCACAAATTTAGAATTATACTGTGCATGTAATGTTGTCATAACAATCTAAAAGACACAAAGCTGTCTTACTCTGTTCCAATTACATCACAGACCAAGACTAGGATGCAATTACATCAGTATCAAGAGAATGCACATTTAATATTATTGCAAGTCAGGAAATTAACCAATACTAGTTGATGTACTGAAAAGCAGTACTCGAGACATGGTTGCATGAAAGGATGGTCCACAGTTGCCAGTACATAGTTTAAAATTTTCAGAGCAGTAGGACCTTTGAGCATGTTCCTTCCAGTCCCAATTATGCACAGTATGCAGTACAAACTATAAAACACAACTAATAAAACTTATGCAGACTGCTACGCAGTATTAGCAGAACACTGAAATACTTCTGAATTTGGTCTTCATCATTCAAAACCTTGTCAAACTAGTGCTTCATTAAGTTTGCTTCCTACAAAGTGACATTTCAGTTCTATACGGCATATGCCATAAGCCCTTGCCTCCCCGTACCTACTTTACTCAAGCTTCAGGGTCACACCACTTCTGGGAAAGGGAGCAAAACCAATGCAACAGAATTTTGATAAGCTGATTCCTGGTGACTGATTCAATATTTACACTAGAAGACATTTATCTACTACCTGCTCAGTTACTTAATGCATTGCAGAGTGGAAAGAATAACAAGCCCACTTATTTTGTTGAACTGTGGGGAATCTATAAGGTTTGAAATATGAGACTTAGTCAAGACAACAGTTCTACTATAATTGGATGTGCTAAAACAAGAAGTTATGTACTCACCATAACGTTCGATGTATGTAGTCCATCTCGTCTCATTCTTACCCGTGGGTTTGGAGCCGAATATCGGCTCCGACTCGGATGATTTTTTTTCTAGCTTGAAGTCTTTCATTGGCTGGGCTAAGCAGGTATCCCATGGTGCACTGCTCCATATCACCAGATCTGCTTTGCTGCAAAACTCATTTGTACCCCATGCACACATCACATTCAGTTAAAGAATAAGCCAAACAAGGGAACTCTGTAGATAAACAACCTAACCTCCAAATCCTCCAGGAAGGGGGAAGGGGGGTAAGTAAGACTACATACATCGAACGTTACGGTGAGTACATAACTTCTTGATGTTATGCAGTTCTATCTCGCCTACATTCATACCCGTGGGACAGCGTCCCTAGCACCTACATCCTGGGTGGCTCATAGGAAAATACTCCTGAGAACTGTGGAGCCAAAGGACAACCTCCCCCTGGAAACCACATCCAATTTGTAATGAGAAACAAATGTGTGAGGAGAAGCCCAAGTAGCTGCAGCACATATATCATCCATTGACAATCTGGCTTGGTAGGCCGTAGATGTAGAGACGGCCCGGGTAGAGTGAGCCTTGACCGGAAATGGCAGATCTTTACCTCCTGCTTGGTAGACGAAAGAGATACAACTAGATATCCATCTAGATAAGGTGACCTTGGAGACCGGGGACCCCATTCTGTTTTCCGAAAAGGAAACAAAAAGTTGATCAGACTTCCGGATATCTTTTGTTTGGTGCAGATAGAAGCGTAATTGTCTGTGTACATCCAACTGATGAAATCTAAATTCTGCCTTGTTCGAAAAGTGAGGAAAGAACACAGGCAACTCTATGGATTGATTAAGATTAGACACGGAAGCCACTTTGGGAAGGAACGAAGGGTTTGGTCTAAGAGAGACCCATGGAGGTTTGATGGAGAGGGCTTGAATTTCTGAAACTCACCTTGCTGAAGTGATTGCTGTTAAGAAGGCTGTTTTCCAGGTCAAGAATTTCAATTCGCAGGTAGCTGCAGGCTCGAAAGGTGGTAAAGTAAGGGCTTGTAGAACACAATTGAGATCCCAGGGCATGATTGGTTCGGACACCGGGGGACGGAGCAACAAGAGTACCCTTCAGGAATGCTTTGCATAGTCTATGAGCCATGAGACTAGGCTCATTCGCTACATGAAAATTAGAGATCGCTGCCAATTGAACTTTGATGGTAGCTGATGCGGAAACCTGATGGAAAAGCATAGACAAAAACTCCAAGACTGAAGCGATTGGAGCTGTGTAAGGATCAATGTCTCGGGCATGTGCCCAGATGGAAAACCTCTTCCATTTACTAGAATACATCTTTCTAGTGGATGGTTTATGAGAGGATGATAATATATGAACCACTTCTGGTGAGAAATTATGAAGCTTAACTAACGATGGAAGTGGAGTAGCCAGGCTGTCAGCCGAAGGGTCATCAGTGAGGGGTGGAACTGTCCCGACATGTGTGTCAGTAAATCTGGTTGAGGGTCCAGAGTCCAAGGAGTATCCACAATGTATTGCTGAAGAAAGGGGAACCATACTTGACGAGGCCAGGGTGGAGCAATCAGAATCATTCCGCTTCCAAAGGACTGCGCTTTCTGAATCACCTTGACAGCAAGGGAAACGGAGAGAAAGCATAAAGCAGACCGGAGGGCCAATCGTGAACCAAGGCGTCCCTGGGGGACTCCCCCTGTGGGGGTAATCAGCGTGAAGTAGTCACTGCATTTTGCATTTAGGGGGCTTGCAAAAAGGTCGCAGCAAGGCTGACCCCATCTGCTGAAGATTCGCTCTGCAACCAGGCGATTCAGGGACCACTCGTAAGGCATCAGAATAGCTCTGTTTAGCTTGTCCGCAATCACGTTGGACTTCCCCGGAATGTGCGTCGCCACCAGAAACCGTTGGGAAGTTACTGCCCAATGCCACACTCGCATGGCCTCTCTGTACAGAGGGTAAGACCTGGTTCCCCCTTGCTTGTTTAGATACCACACTACTGACATGTTGTCCGAGTGCATCACAATCGTCCCTAGAGGTAGAACACTTTGAAGTGCCTGCAACGCAAGTAGCACTGCTCTCATCTCTAAGACGTTTATATGCAGATGTATCTCATGTTCTTGCCACGTGCCTTGGACCGTCTTGCCAAGAAACCCCCCCCCCCCCACCCCATCTGGGACGTGTCCGTGGTCACCATGGCAACCAGAATGGGTGGAACGAATGGCCTTCCCCCATCCAAACTGTTGGTGGAAAGCCACCAACCGAGGTCCTGCTTGCATCTGTCCATGAGCAAAATGGGGAGAGAAAGTGGAAATCTCTGGACGGACCATTGAACAAAGAGGAGCCATTGGAGAATTCTCATATGCAATCTCGCTAGAGGGACCAACATAATTGTCGCTGCCATGGTCCCTAGGAGCTGGAGAACCCATCTTGCCTTCGCTTGCCTCAGTGGCATCAGCATGTGTATCTGTTGCAAGACTCCAATCCTCTCCTGCGGTAAGAAAGCTCACATTCGAATGGTGTCTAATTCTGCTCCTATAAAGGGGACACACTGCGAGGGCAATAAAGCAGATTTTTCCCAATTTATTGTTATACCCAACTGATGACAGAGTAATGGTAGCGTCTCTGGTTTGAACTAGTTGATGCCTGGTGTGGGCGGTAAGGAGCCAGTCGTCCAGATACGGAAACACTTGGAATCCCTGACGTCTCAAGTGAGCCGTCACCACTGCCATACACTTGGTGAACACCCGGGGGGCTGTGGTGAGACCAAAGGGCAGGGCTCGAAACTAGAAATGACTGGCTCCCAGCCAGAAGCGTAGGTGACTCCTGGATGCCTAGTAAGCATCCTTGAGGTCGATGGAGCACATCCATACCTCCTCTCCCAACAATGGGAGAATCGACTGTAGCGTGACCATATGGAACTTGGACTTGTGTACATAATGGTTCAGTTGGCTGAGATCTAATATGGGTCTCACGTCCCCTGTCTTTTCGGCACCAAAAAGAATCTTGAGTAAGTCCCTAATCTGATTTGGTCTGAGGGGACACACTGGATGGCCCCTTTTTCTAGCAGCTTTGAGACCTCTGAGGCCGCTTGATCCCTTTGAATGGGTGGAACGTCTGGGATTTTTCTGATTGGAGGAGGGTGTGATGTAAACGGAATGAGGTAACCTCCGGAAATTATCCGTAATACCCATCGGTCCTGGGTGATGCTTTCCCAGGCTTCCGGATATAACGAAATTCGACCCCCGACTGGCTCCGGATAAGCACAGCCGGGCAGTCCCTCAGGAAAGAGAGTAAGGAGAGCCATGAAAGGAATCGTGGTCTCCCGAATTGCGGGGGCCCCATCTGCCTCTGGGACAGCGTCTCCCTGAATAACCTCCCCCTCCTCTGCCCCTGGAGGGGGGTTCACCCTGTGCGGAAGGAAAAAAACTCTGATTTCTTGAACCACATAACCCCCCCCCCCGCTGGGCCTTGGGATAAGGCATAGAAGGAAGGGAAAAATGGACCCCTACGGCAGACAGGGTCTTTCCCTCTTGCTCGCACCTGGTGAAGGTGTCTTTCACTTTGGTCCCAAACAAGGAGGAACCATCAAAGGGGGAGTCAGCGAAGGAAGACTTGAAGGCCTCCGCAAAGTGACACAGGCGCAGCCAGGCTTGCCTTCTGAGGGCGACTCCTGAGCTTGCTGCCCTACCCGCTCCCTCAGCTGCATATGAAATGAGCCGCATGGATGAGATGACAATGGAATTGAGGGTAGAGACCTGGGCGTTAACCGTCTGAGCCACCACCTCAGGAACGTTACCCGCAAGTCTACCTAACTCCTTGAGGAGATCCCTCTGGAGCAGAGTGAAATGGGACAGGTAATTCAGCGACCGTAAGGTAAAGGTTGCTGACGAGAGGGTATGCTTCCCGTACCGATCCATGGTCCTAGACTCCTTGTTAGGAGGATGGACAAATGAAGAAGACTTTGCTACTTCTTTCCGAGTGGCTGCCGCCACCACCATGGCATCTACAGGGACTCCTTTAGACAGAAACTCTTTGCCCTGGGGGGTAGAAAGAAACTTGTTGGGACACCTGGGCACGGGTTCTACAGAATTAGGGGTTTCCCACACTCTTCGACACATCAGATCAAGGAGCTCGTCGAAAGGTGGAGACACCCAGGAGGCGGAGGGCTGAGCACCAAAAGCCTTAAGGAATACTGACTCCTCCTTGGAGGGGGCTTTGGATGGCCAGTCACCTCTTTTGGATGGCCAGTAACCTCTGTTTCAGTATCTCCAGGATGTCGGAGAAGGAAACCTCATCAGAGTATGACTTGGGGGACCCCTCCGATTCCTCGAGGTCAGTATCAGAGGTGAGGGACTCATCCTGGGAGTCTATGTGCTTCCTCTTGCACGTCTTCTTTCTAGGGGACTCCTCAGGCACAAACTGAGGGACTCTCAGAAAGCTGGGGACCACTCATGGGGGTATCCGTAGGCCCTGGTGCTCTGCTGTCCATGGATGGGTGGTGATCCGAAGCTCTCACCGGAGTGGTGGGGGACAGAGTGACCGACCCGCCTGATGTAGCTGACGATCTGGCCTGGGCGGTCGGCATAGCCTCGAAGACAGGCCCCACCGAATCAGAGGAGTGACCGGCCTCAGAGGCCATGACGGGGGTCGGAGTTCCCTGAGCAGAGGCACTGAGAGGGAGGCTCGGGACCGAAATAAACCCAGAGACATCCCCCTCGGGCCTGACCGAAGAATACAGAGACCCGAACCCGGAGAAAGGAGCTGACAGGGTCGGAGCCGATGTCAGTACCGATGGAGCCAAAGGGGCCATCGAAGCCGGCTTAGTAACATCACACGGCGCGGAACACTCCGGCTCTGAAAACAGATGCGCTCGGAGGAATGATCGAAGACAGGATCGGGACTGGTTCCGGAGCCGACTGGGCCAGAGCCGAATATAATTTTGCCAAAACCGGTGACTGGAGGAGCCTCTGAACCACCCTATCAACATCCACATCCGAAAGGGTCCTGGAGGATTTGGAAGACAGGGAGGGAGAAAAGTACAGTTTTGTACCTACCATAAATGTAGATGTTCGAAGATCCACATTGCTGCAGTCCTTACACTTGGGTAGTCCGCTGTCCTCGGTCGGCCCGAATATCAAAGTATAAGGCTGACGTCGGTCAAGGCGCATTTGACTGACATCAGGACGTCAGGGTACAAATGCGCATGACCGACGTCATATCCTCAGTCTTTTCTTGCCCCAGATGTCAGAAGACCCTAAAAATAAAGGTCAAAACCAAAAGACAGCAAACAACCAACCCACCACCCTTGCACTAACTATATGTACAATATATATACAAAATACACAATATGTACAACCCAACCCACACAACCACCTCTAACTACAGAGGGGAAGGAGGGAGGGTAAATTGGACTGCAGCAATGTGGATCTTCGAACATCTACATTTATGGTAGGTACAAAACTGTACTATGTTCTTCATCTCACATTGCTGCAGTCCTTACACTTGGGTAGAATCCCAAAGCAGAGGTAAGGGAGGATGGCTAACTACAAGGAAGCAGGAGCTGCCAAGATGCCCTGTAAAACAGCAGTGGCAAAACCAGCCCTGGATTTAGAGTAAAGTGGCAGGTGATAATGCCTAGAGAAAGTA
Source organism: Protopterus annectens (assembly GCF_019279795.1). Classification (NCBI taxonomy): domain Eukaryota; kingdom Metazoa; phylum Chordata; order Ceratodontiformes; family Protopteridae; genus Protopterus; species Protopterus annectens. The sequence goes on along the minus strand of NC_056727.1, from coordinate 211,250,820 downwards.
TGCACTGAACTCCAAGTAGCTGCCTCCAAAATATCCTTGGTTGCCACTCCCCTCACATAAGCTGTTGAAGTGGCAGTAGCCCTAGTGGAATGAGGCCTAATCCCAGCTGGAATCTCCTTGCCATGATGGGAATAACAGAAAGCAATGCAAAACCCAATCCACTTAGAAATAGTTTGTTTTGACACAGGCTTGCCCTGAGAACTCAAAGCAAAAGAAACAAACAACTGCTGAGACTGCCTGAACCCTTTAGTTCTGTCCAAATAATATCGCAACTGCCTGTGTACATCTAAAGTGTGCAAAATCTTTTCCCCTTTATTTTGAGGATTTGCATAAAAAGTAGGCAAATGAATAGTTTGGTTTAAAGCCACACTAGAAACCACCTTAGGCATAAAGGAAGGATTAGTACGTAATGATACCCTATCCTTATGGAAAATCAAGAAAGGCTCAACCGCCATAAGGGCCTGCAATTCAGAAACCCTTCTTGCAGAAGTAATTGCCAACAAAAAGCAGTCTTCCATGACAAATATTTCAACTCAGAAGTAGCTGCAGGCTCAAAAGGTTGTAGAGTGAGTTTCTCCAACACAAAATTGAGATCCCAAGCAGGAGTAGGAGCTCTTTGTGGGGGTCTTATATTCTTTGCCCCTCTAAGAAATTGCTTGAACAAAGGATGAGAAAACAATGGTGGGTCACAATCATAGTGAGCGAAATTGCTGCAGCATGAACCTTAATAGAAGAGAAAGACAAACCTTTGTCCAGTAACTCAGTAAGATATTGAAGAGCCACACTCAAATTAGGCTCAGAAACATCAAAATCTTTGCTGCACTCCAAAATAAAAATCTCTTCCATTTATCTGACACTTTCCTTGTACTAGGCCTTCTAGCTTCCAAAATCACATTCAAAACTTGTTGTGGAAGTTGAGACCCTTTATGGTTCAAAACAGAATATGCCAGGCTGTTAGGTGAAGAGAGTGAAGTTTGACATTGAGCAAATGGCTGTCCTCCTGTGACAACAGGTGTGGAATCAAGGCAAAGGCCATGGAGGCTTCCGTACCAGACTTCTCAGTAATGGGTACCAGTGCTGTCGAGGCCAATCTGGAGCTATTAAAATCATCCTTGGCTTGTCCTGTCTGACCTTTAGAAGTACCTTTGGGAGGAGAGGCAGAGGTGGAAAGGCATACACATGAAGATTGCTCCAATTGAAAGAAAGAGCATCCACTTTCCAAGCTGTGGGATGAAACCTTTTGTGCAAAACTTTGGCAGCTGATGGTTTAGTGGAGAAGCGAACAGATCTATGTCTGGAGTTCCCCATGACACTGTCAATTTCTGAAACACATGAGGATCCAATTTCCACTCGTGGGGATCCATAGTTGTTCTGCTCAACACATCTGCTAAGGAGTTCTGTGCTCCTGGCAGAAACCTTGCCTGAAGATTGAGTTGTAACTTGAGAGCAGTCTCCCACAAAATCATTGCTTGCCTGCATAGAGGGTAAGAATGCATTCCCCCTTGCTTGTTGATGTACCACATGACAGTTGTGTTGTCTGTTAGAATCAACACCTGCCCTGGAAGAAGTAAATCCTTGAAAGCTATTAATGCAAACTGGACTGCTAACATCTCCTTTAGATTGATATGTAGATGCTGTAGTCTGGCAGGCCACTTGTCTTGTATCCACTTTCCATTTAGATGAGCTCCCCAAGCTTTGTCTGAGGCATCTGTCGTTAAAATCTGACTCGCCTCTGGCCGGGTCACAGAGAGTCCCTTGTTTAGGTGACATTCCTGAGCCCACCACAAAAATTCCTTTTGAATGCAAGGTATTATTTGAATGACAGTGTCTAGATCCTGGCAGTGCTGTGTCCATACATTTTGAGATACCATTGTAGCTTCCTCATATGCAGTTTGGCATTGGGAAGCACCAGAATACAAGATGCCATGAACCCTAAGGCTTGAAGGACTGCCCTTGCAGTCAGCCCGGACTGATGAGATAGCTGATGGAAGTAAAGGGATAGACTCTTTTGTTTGTCCGGGGTTAAAAAGGCCATCTGGGATGCTGTATTCAGTCTCACACCCAGAAAGCACATGTCTTGAGAGGGTACTAGACTGGACTTTATTTCGTTCACAGAATACCCTAGGCATCTTAGCACTGCTATCACATATTCCAAATGACGAAGAAGCTCTTCCCTTCCTTGAGCCAGAATCAGGCAGTCGTCCAAATAAGGATAGATCTGTATTCCTTTCAGCCTGAAGAAAGCTATCACTGGAGCCAGAACTTTTGTGAACACTCTGGAAGCAGTAGATAAGCCAAAGGGCAATGCAGAGAACTGATAGTGAAAAGTCCCAGCTCGAAAACGCAGATACTTCCTGCAACTTAGTCTGATAGGAACATGAAGGTAAGCCTCCTTGAGATCCAAAGTTACCATCCAATGATCTTTGCCTAGCAGAGGCAAAAGCTGTTGTAACGTCAACATTTTGAACTTGGGAATGTCCAGATAAGTGTTGAGGATAGATAGATCCAAAATTGGTCTCCACGTGTTCCCCTTCTTTGGTACTAGGAACAGGCGAGAATAAAATCCTAGGCCCACTTCTGGCATAGGGACCGGCTGTATGGCCCCTAGTTGAAGTAACAGAGAAATTTGCTTGTGAGCCTCTATTCTTTGTTGAGGAGGAACGTCTGGCATGCCCCTGAACGGAGGCAAGGTATGAAAATAAAACCTGTAACCTTGGTGAATGATATCCAATACCCATTTGTCTTGGGTAATTAAACTCCAATTTTCTTTGAAAAGTGCCAACCTTCCTCCCAAAGGTGCTGCCAGACGAGAAGGCTCTGGCAGCTGAAAAGGTAGGTCATTGGGTCTGTTTACGAAAGGACTGACCCCTGCCCTCACCTGAAGACTGTGCAGGAGAACTCCCTGTTCTAGGCCTGAAAGAGCCCTGAGCTCTGCCCCTACCACGTCTAGATCTACCCCTAGACTGGGAATCATAAGAAGGATACGTCCACCCTTTAGCAGGCCAATTTCTGCTAAACTTTGGAGGCTGAACCTGCAAAAAATCTTTAACAGTCTGCATAGACTTCGCTTTGTCTTCCATTTTCTTTAAAACTGCCTCAACAGGAGGACCAAACAACACGTCAGATTGTAAAGGAGCATCTAAAATCCTTGTTTTAACATGTTCAGACAAATTTTGATCCCTTAGCCAGGTGTGCCTGCGAAGAACTGACCCAGTGGCAGCCACCCTAGACGAGGCCTGTACAGCATCAAAACCACATTGCAAAGAATGCTTACCCACCTGTTCAGAAACATGCACTAAATCTTGCAACTCTTTACAATCAATACCTACTGCCAAAGCTTCAACCTTAGACTTTAATTGAGAAAGGAGATAGTTTTGGTATTTCAACATGTGAAACTGGCAATTCAAAGCCCTCATAGCAAGAGTGGAAGAAGTATAAACTTTCTTTCCCCATCTATCCAAGGCCCTAGCCTCTTTGTCTGCAGGAACCGGATTCTTAACAACAGAAGCCTTAACACCTTTAGGCCCCTGGCTGACAGTTTCTGGGTCTGCCCTAGGACTCTTAAAAAGATACTTATGAGCTTCAGGCACCCTGTAATTTTGGTACTTGGTCAGTGAAGATGAGCCCATAGGTAAGCTTTTTCCACGCAAAATCATATTTTCATATAAAAAGGGAAAGAACTTAAAAGAAATATTAAATAATAACCTTTGTACAAAAAGAATGGATTATGCTTCCAATGTTGGTTCCTTCAGATGTAACTCTTGTAGTATTTGTGACAGAATTATTAATATTAGATCCATTAATAATGTTAACCATAACCCCATGTATTACTTTAACTGCAGATCCAGTGGTGTTGTTTATATATTAGGGTGTAGTTGTCATAATATGTGGTATATTGGGCAAACTAAAAGAATGGTAAGACTGAGAATCTTAGAACATTTAAGAGACATTAGGAATTCAAGTGCATTCAGTCCGGTTGCGAAGCATTTTTGTGAGACACATGAGGGAAAATCTGATTGTTTAAAATTTAGTATATTAGGCAAACCTAATTGCATTAAGGGTGATAATATTTGTGATAAATTGTTAGAACTTGAAACTAGGATGATTCTGAAGTTTAATACATTAAGGCCTTTTGGCTTGAATTTAGAATTAGGCATTTGAAGAATTAATTCATTGTTCAATTTGTTAAAATGCAATAATAATGTTCATTTTGTATGTTATATTTCATAATTCACATTATAAGAAATTATATTATATTATGAAAGATATATAATATTTAATATAAAAGTTTTTAGTAATTTGCATATATATGTATATATATATATGTGTATAATAAGAAAAAATATATAAGCTATTCAAAATAATAACTTAAAAGTTTTTTTCCCTCCATTTTTGAGGTTAATTGTTTAATTAATTGAATAATTGCTGTAATTGATTCGTGTATAAAGACTGTTATTTTTTGTAATGTATTGTGACCCATTGAAGGCGAGATGCCGAGGTACCAGGTCTTGGAAATATAAGGAGAATTGCTGCTACTTACTGGCTGTTTGGTGTGTTTTTTATTCTTACTTCTGCGTTGTTTGGTTACTATTTGGATCCAAGCCGTATTTGCAGCATTTTCTGGAGGTTATTTTGAATGACATTCCTATTGTGAATTGTGAATTGTTGGAATTCTTTGAGTGATGTCAAGCACTGAAGGCTCCGAACGGAGCTATGCTTAATGCAGTGAACATTATGTTGTTTCAAGATATGATAATGGAGCGAGATAAGAGGTTTACCAGCCGTGATCCGTGGAGTCTAGGGAAAAATGCGGACACTGATGCTCGTTTTGCCCAGCTGAATAAACTTATGGCCAAGGAAGTCGCTCTATACTTTGACACTAGCTTATTGGAAAAATACGTAAGTCTCAATATTACACCTAGGGGCTTGCGTATTGATAAGCTGCCTGCGGCACCTTTTTCAGATGAAGAAGGTGATCTTCTTGAAGAGTGGAAACAGACTTCACTTGCATGTACTATAGGTTGGTTGCGTATACTTATTCAACGCAACCAAAGAAATCATGAAAAGTTAAAATCGGAAATTTCCACTCTACAAAATGAGCTTGTTTCTGAGGTCAACTACAGAGCTCAGATGGTTAACATTAATGAAAAAATGACTAAACTAGAGGCAGATGTTGTGCAAAAAAAGCACAATAAGTTGGTCCGGGACATTAAAGATTATGAGTCAGGCATCATTTTTAATTGGCAACGTGAACCTGTGCGTGGACAATCTAGGGGGCGGAGTTGGACACGTAGTTCTAAGCGCCGAAATTATTCGGCGTCCGCCTCTTCATTTTCATCTACTGAAAAGGAAAACAGTGTAAAAAATGTTTCCTTTGCTCGAACTACTGCACCTAACCGAGTGGTCAACAAGGATAATGCGGAAATGTCGAGTGAAGAGCCCAACCTAAGTTCAACGGAAGATGCCAATTTTCAAAATGAGACCTGCAATAAGGGGCGGAATGGCAGAAATGGTAGAAAAGGTCGGAATCGCTTTAAATGAAAATGAAAATGAAGGTTTGGACATTAATATATCTAATTGGACTTATCACAGTGTTAACTCTTTTGAGTGTGTTAACTTATCTGATTTGCAATTATGTGATAGCATGAGGAATGTTTTGAATAAGGGGAGCAAATTTGTTCCAACTTTTTTTCCCTCATTTGCTGATATTTATTTAGAAGTGAAAGTGTTTATTCGCAAATTATTGTTAAGAGTTTATTTCAAAAAATATTGTAATGTGGATGTTAATATTAGTGTTTCTAATGTTAATGAAACTGAAGATGGGGTTCTTAATGTTAGTGAATTTGATGATAGTTTGCTAAATATGTCCATATATGATTATGAGTATGACGAAAGTGAAGGAAATGATGAACAAAGTAATATTTTTGGAGAGAGTAATGTTTGCTCTATTAAATGTGATGTTGATGTTACCTCTAATGTCAGCTTTAACACAGGATATGGTAGGTTAAAAATGCCTAAATTTAGAAATGTGAAAAATAGGTTTATTCCTACCATATCAGTGCCAGCCATTCAGGTGTTTCAGAAAGTTCTCTTAAAGGAAACTGAACTAATGTTTAAGCAGTTCTGTAAAGAAAAGAAGAAATTTAACCTTACAAAAGAAGAGTGGCTGGCTTTACAGGATCTTAGGAAACTTAAGAACAATTACATATTTAAATGTGCTGACAAAGGGGGTAATTGGGTGATACAAAATAAATCTGATTACTGTGTTATGGTTAACAATTTGCTCCAGAATAATGATGAATACACAAAACTTAGTAGGGACCCACTTAAATTGTATAATGAAGAACTTCTCAATCTTTTGGAAAGGGGAGAACGATTGGGATTTTTTTCTAATGTTGATGTTAATAAAATGTACATAAAGGACCCTGTTTCACCCATACTATATGCCTTACCTAAGATTCACAAGGATCTTAATAAGCCCCCTGGTAGGCCTATAGTGTCGGGGATTGGATCTTTCTTGGAAAATGTTAATGTTTTCCTGGATTCACAACTAAAAATTTACATCAGTAGGGTTAGTGCTCATATTAGTAACACCCAGGAGTTAATAAATGAAGTACAGAAGATAACATGGGATAGTGACTATTATTGGGTGACTATTGATGTTAAATCATTATATACTAACATCAGCATTAGATGGGGACTTGATGCGATCTCCACTATGTTAGGTGAAGGTCCCAGAACTAATTTTTTGATCTCACTTTTGGAATTCTGTTTGACCCATAATTATTTCACATTTAATGGTGAATATTTTTTACAAAAAAAAGGAACGGCAATGGGAGCTGCCTATGCTCCCAATTATGCCGTAATATACATGGATTTTTTTGAGAAAAAGTTCATTTATCCTAGCATATTTTTTCATAATAAGGTTATCTTGTATAAACGGTTCATTGATGACCTGATATTCATATGCAAAGGGGATATTTATGAGTTTTGTGAATTTTTTGAAGAATTGAATGATAATGAACATAGTCTGTCTTTTTCTTATGAGGTCAATCGGAATCAGATTAATTTTTTGGACTTAACTTTATTCATAAGTAACAACAAGATTGAGTATAGGCCCTATAGAAAGGATACCTCAGCAAACATGTTTTGCATCGTCCAGCATGCACCCTCCTCATTTATTAAAAGCTTTGCCCTATGGTGAATTCAAAAGAATACACCAACATACCAGTATGGTATCTGAATTAAACTATGAGCTAAAAGAGGTATTTTTGAGATTGAATAACAGGGGCTATGATGAAAAACTACTATTGGATCATATGAATGATATTTTGAACAAACATGGAAGCTTTAGGAAGCCATATTGGCAATTTTCAGGGATGGTTGAGAAAGATGATGATGATGTTGAAAATATATTTTTTGTAACAAAATATACAGCTTTTTCTGAAATATTTGTTTCCCTAATTAAAAAATTTTGGTACTTGGTCAGTGAAGATGAGCTCATAGGTAAGCTTTTTCCACGCAAAATCATATTTTCATATAAAACAGGAAAGAACTTAAAAGAAATATTAAATAATAACCTTTGTACAAAAAGAATGGATTATGCTTCCAATGTTGGTTCCTTCAGATGTAACTCTTGTAGTATTTGTGACAGAATTATTAATATTAGATCCATTAATAATGTTAACCATAACCCCATGTATTACTTTAACTGCAGATCCAGTGGTGTTGTTTATATATTAGGGTGTAGTTGTCATAATATGTGGTATATTGGGCAAACTAAAAGAATGGTAAGACTGAGAATCTTAGAACATTTAAGAGACATTAGGAATTCAAGTGCATTCAGTCCGGTTGCGAAGCATTTTTGTGAGACACATGAGGGAAAATCTGATTGTTTAAAATTTAGTATATTAGGCAAACCTAATTGCATTAAGGGTGATAATATTTGTGATAAATTGTTAGAACTTGAAACTAGGATGATTCTGAAGTTTAATACATTAAGGCCTTTTGGCTTGAATTTAGAATTAGGCATTTGAAGAATTAATTCATTGTTCAATTTGTTAAAATGCAATAATAATGTTCATTTTGTATGTTATATTTCATAATTCACATTATAAGAAATTATATTATATTATGAAAGATATATAATATTTAATATAAAAGTTTTTAGTAATTTGCATATATATGTATATATATATATATATATATGTGTATAATAAGAAAAAATATATAAGCTATTCAAAATAATAACTTAAAAGTTTTTTTCCCTCCATTTTTGAGGTTAATTGTTTAATTAATTGAATAATTGCTGTAATTGATTCGTGTATAAAGACTGTTATTTTTTGTAATGTATTGTGACCCATTGAAGGCGAGATGCCGAGGTACCAGGTCTTGGAAATATAAGGAGAATTGCTGCTACTTACTGGCTGTTTGGTGTGTTTTTTATTTTTACCCTGTAATACCTATCCGGCTTAACAGGAGCAGGAGGCAACGAATCAGGATTAAGGGAAGCCTCTGTAAAAACATCTTCCACTACATCCAAAACAGGAGGTATAGCCAAAGGCCTATGCTGGGGTAAAAACAAAAATTCCCTAAGCCTTTTCCTGGAATCAGAGAAGTCCTGACCTTCCCACTTAAAATGCTCCCTCATGGAATGAAGAGTTTCTGAAAAAGAAAAATCCTCAGGAGGAGAAGCAGAAGGAGTAGAATCATCCACATCAGAATCAGAAGACTCTGACACATCTGAAGCCTGCTCAAAACCCCCCAGCTCAGGCTCCACCCTAGGCCTCTTATCAGGAGGGGCATAGAACCTCTAATCAAAGTAATCAAATCTTCTGCCATTTTAAGCATATGCTTCTTGGGCACAGTACCTGAAGAGCTAGGGGTAACACCAACTGAAGCTAAACCTGGCCTGCCCCTGGGAGAAGCCTTAGAAACAGAAGGAGAGGGCCTAGCCACCCTTGGAAGGGAGGGGAGTATAGTAACCTGAGAAGCCCCCTCAGCTTGACTTGCCTCCTGAGAGGCCACATCTTGCAATACTAAAGTCTCACCCTGGGAACACAAAGAAACCTCCGGTGTAGCCACCGGCTCCACCGACACCTCTAAAGAACCGGCGTCCGGTACAGACGGTTCTTCCAGTCTAGGCTCAACTGCTTTGTCCTTGCGCTTCTTTGTAGAGGCGGGCGTCGGAGCATCCGACGGCATGTTATAATTGCACCGCTTCCCAAAGACTAACCTTGCACAATCCAATCTCCTCTTTATAGTGCGTTTATTAAATCTAGCACAAGAGCGACAGCCAACAACGTCGTGCTCAGGCCCTAAGCAAGGAATACACAAAGTATGATAATCTCTATGCGGTATCTGTTTCCCACAAGAAATGCAATTATTGACTTTTTCTGACATCCGGTAAATCACTGAGGCAAGAAAAACTAAAATATTCCCAACGGGTACTTAGCCAACTTTGAACTCGGTCTGAAACTTCGAAATCGAAAAATCTCAGAACGCCAACCGGCACTTGCAATGCTGCTTCTGCATCGGACCATGCGGCAAAAAAGACTGAGGATATGACGTCGGTCATGCGCATTTGTACCCTGACGTCCTGATGTCAGTCAAATGCGCCTTGACCGACGTCAGCCTTATACTTTGATATTCGGGCCGACCGAGGACAGCGGACTACCCAAGTGTAAGGACTGCAGCAATGTGAGATGAAGAACATCTGGTCTGATACTGGGCGATCGGCTCCTAAGAGGTTCCAATAAAATTGGAGCTGACGCCGGTTCCGTCAACACTGACACCTCCTGCGGCACAGAGGACAGTGGAGCAGAGGAGGTCAATGCAGTTTTTGAGATTTTCTTTGGAGGCTCCGATGAAGCTGACTTTGACTTGTCAGAATGGGAGACAAATCCATAGCCTCTTCAAAAGAGGGTTTCAAGAGTCCCTTTAAAATTAGCTTATTCTTTCTCTCTTTGAGACCTCTAGGACGGAACGCATAACAAAAACTGCAGGACTCCTGCAGATGAATGACTCCCAGGCAATAAACACAAATGGAATGCCCATCGGTGATGGACATTTTGTACCCACATTTGGAGCACTTTTTGAAACCTGAAGGTTTGTATTCCTTGGGATCTTTGGATATCTTACTATTCACACCAAAAGACAAAACACAAATCTGAGAAGAACTAACAGGCACTCACACCACAAAACGCAGGAACGAACACTGAACAGTGACCAAACACACACACTACAGAACAAGTACCAACCTCTCAACAAAAGGGGTTGATGACCACGAGGAAAGGGGATGGCCGAAACCTCTAACTTAAACAGTCTAGACTGTACACACACACACACACACACACACACACACACACACACACAGCAAGAGGAGGAGGACTAGGCCCTCTAACTGAAATGGGCCTAGCCCAAAGGAAGTCAGTCAGTCAGTGGGATACCTCACGGACAATCACATGATCACACATCAACACTACTTTAGACAAATAGCTATGAAAATAGATTCGAATATGAACCAAAAAACTTTAAGACAAGAAAAAAAGGTACTTGGCCACAGCCAAGCGAGAACACGTCCGAGCTACATGAGCGGCAAACGAGATCTGGGGATATGGAGCAGTGCACTAAGGGATACCTGCATAGCCCAGCCAATGAAAGCCTTCAAGCTAGAAAAAAAAAATCGGCTGAGTTGGAGCCGATATTCGGCTCCGAACCCACGGGTAAGAATGTAGGCAAGATAGGACTATATAACATCTCTCAGATTTGAAACATGAACAGCCTTAGATCAACTGGTGCTCCAGGTAAAAGGGCTCCACAGAACCCCCTTCCATACCACCCGGTACCCACATCCTGGTCTACCTATACCAAATAAATGTTGGAAAAGCACCCCTGCTAGAGCGGCGCCCTAGGCAGACGCCTAGTTGGACTATGCCTAAGGCTGGCTTGATATGAAAAATTACGGAGAAATTTTAGAAGAGCTGCTAGATGGTTTAAGGAAGCCAATCTACAAGGTTGCTTGTTAAAACTGCAAACAGCAAAGTGTGAAAAGAAACAAACCTTGTCCACAACTTCAAATCCTGCAGGAATATGTCAAACTTTATGTCCGAAGATGCCCACAAAGATGTTTCAAAAAGGAGATCAAAACAGAGGTCAGCAAATAGTCTTTGCCATGACCTCAGTGTTCATGATACTGAAAAACACTTCATAAAGACAACTCTATAAAGAAACAGCATAGGAACCGAAATACATGTGAACTGTCAGTGTGCTCTTATGTGTTGTTCACGGAGATAACCCAATACTACTAAAGAAAAAAACAGTGGTAAATCAATGCAATTTTATTAAACCAGCAGTGCAAAATGCTTTTTATACCCTACATCGGTATGTGATATCTCAAAGCAATGAAAAATGTATAAAGCTATGATATGTTTGCAGCAGCAGTTATCTTTACATTTTATACACAGGTTGCTTCTGATGTTAACAGATGGGTACCTTTTTTCAGTATTTGCACACTTAGTACTATTCAGAGTGCCAATATATGCATCATGTGGTCTGATATTGTGCATTAAACACAATTATACAATGACCCCTCATTAATATTCAAAAATGTGCATGCTTGCATGCTGATTGGTCAGCGTGCACGTTGTAAATCAGAGTTATAGTAATGGAAAAAGGTCCGGTCGCCCGGACTTTTTCCATTACTTTAACTCTTTTTTTTTTTTTTTTTACAGCAACGGAGAAGGCAAGATCTCCGTTGCCTGACATTGTCTCGCTATGTTAAACGAGTTTAACATAGCGAGACAGCTTTAAAAAAAGCAACGGAGATTCTCTGTTGCCTTTTTTAAAGCTGTCTCGCTATGTTAAATGGGTTTAACATAGCGAGACAGCTTTAAAAAAAGCAACAGAGAATCCGTTGTTTTTTTTAAAGCTGTCTCGCTATGTTAAACCCATTTAACATAGCGAAACAGTTTGTAAAAAGCAAGGGAGATTTTGCTTTCTCCGTTGCTTTTGCCCACAGCTCTGATGTACTGCGTAGGCATATGCATGCGCAGTACATCAGAACTGCCGCAGAATACCAGACAGCTGAGGAAGGGCAGCAAAGAGGCATTATACAATGCCATTATTTAAGAAAAGTAATTTTTTTTTTTCTTAAATATGTCATTGCATAATAGCAATAATCCACGCCTGGGTGTGGGTAATGCTGGACTTACCCACGGTTGGCTTTGTTTAGCCACTCGGGCTTCGCCCTCGTGACCAAACCACGCCAACCGTGGGTAAATCCAGCATTACCCACACCCAGGCGTGGGTTATTGCTATATTATCTATCACAGTAGCTCATGTCCATCTCATTTCCTAATAGTTCCAATCTAAATATTTGGACAAAGCCTCGTTCTCTCTCTCCAGGTTGTTGGTAAAGATTCACACCAGGGTGCCTGCTCATTTGTAAAAGAATGCAATCAGTTTTATCATCCCTTTTCTGGCAGTTTACTGCATATTACAATGGGATTGCAGAGATGATGTGTTTGAACAGGATTCTCAAAATGTGAAAAAAAAAAATCCAAAAAGCTACTCCAATTTAAAATATTCACATGTATTCCCACACACACACACAAAATGGGTGATGTAACTGATGGTCAATTCACCTACAATGGATCTCTAGGATGTGGTTGATTAACTCCACACAGAACTACCCAGCAGAGAATCAGACTGGTGAACTAAATGCTGAGAGCAAATCAGACTGCTGCACCCTGTCCCATCCAATTCAAATCTTATGAAACTTTAAGCACCTCTAAGAAGAGTGGAAGGAATGCATCTCAGCGAAGTGATACTATAAGCATCAGTAACGTGGCTGGTCTGCTGGTTTTAGAATAATAAACAGGAAACAAATTTCAATAATTGGGGAGTAGGAAAAAAAAATCACAATTGTAATGTTAGCAACATCATACAAACAAACCCGCAGCTCTAGAAGGAAAAACTCTTTGTCTTTATAGTTTTGCATAAGAAAACACTTTATTATACTTCATTTGCTCAGAAGTCAAATATTGTGGAGGAAAAATACCTATATTTAAAGCCTGTATATGATAATTTTTTTTTTTAAATTAAATAGACAGCACAGAATTTAAAATAAACTCACCAATTCCTCAGGAGGTGGTTTAATCTTTCCCCAGTCCACTGCAGGTCCTTTCTCCTTCAAAAATCTGTGAAAAAGTTTCTGAAATCCTTCCAAATCTTTTCTGGTAGCCTAGAAGAGGAGGAAAAAATCTGTGTTACTCCACATAGAAATCATAAATATTGCCAATGCAAATGGGGTTCTTAATATTTTTAGGATGATCACAGAACTGTAAAAGTATGACTGAAAAACAGCGTCTATATTATATTATTGTACTATGAAAATAGTGAACACTATTTCATCGTACCGATATCTAAACAAAATATCGAACAAACGGAACAGCAAATTTTTTCCCATCGAAAAAATTCGCTGCTCCATAAAAAAAAAACAACCTACTTAAATATACCAACTCCGAGATTGCACCATAGTGGAGGAAATGGCAAAGTCCCGAAGACGGCCCTACCAAAGTTTTCCCTGGGAAAAAATTTGATGCTCTGTGACTTCGCTATTTTGCCATTTCGACAGTATCGGATCGACTAAATCGCATTTACTGTTTAGTCCATTCGATACCATCATATAGACCCAAAAAACAGTCTTGCCTACCTATCGTTTTTTTCCCCCCATACTATCTGGAAAGCAAATTGATTCGCCAGTAGTCTGGAAAACACTGTACAAACTCCAGTATTCTGTTTCAAAAAAGGAAACAGACCGAGTTTGTTAAATCGGCTAACATAGTAAATCGGCTGAAAGCAGGCATCAGTAACAGAAAAAAAAAAAAAAAAAAGTGTGTGCCTGTCAGCTGATGTCATAGTGGCAGAACATGGATGGGAGAGGGGGCAGGGATGGGCAGGGTTACAGGTGATGAGAGAGGTGTGGCCTTAAGTCTGGGTTTAGCCACAACGAAAGGTGGTAACACTACTCAAAAATCATGAATATCCAGTAATGGCAACAATAAAAACATCCTAAATTAAAAGCTCTGTTAAACCCTCTAGATGGAATTACAATCACAGTTTAAGTCGGTCCTTTCTGCAACAGAGGCAGTTTTAAAAGGGTCACACTGGGATTGTGTGTGTGTATGTGTGTATACACGCAAGCATTCAGGCAGTCCCTGGGTGGAAGAGAAAGGAGGAAGTCAAATTTGTATGAAAGTCTAATGTCACTTAGTCAAATGTTTGCCTCAATCTAGTATTTATTTTACTTTTCTTTGCATAGAAAACACCTTAGAAACACTTCCAAACAAAAACACTTAAACATAATACTGAATACTGTAGCTATGCTTCCTTACTTTCTATGAGCTATGCTTCCTTACTTCCCCATCAACAAAGCTGGTTTAAGACATCTTGTTATTAAATTCAGTGTTTATGAGGACTCTCACAAAAACACAAAACTACATTTTTCAACTGTACAGATTTCCACAGAATATCCAGATTTTTGCCTCATATTTTTGGTCCATTTTTCACAAAACTGTAGTTTTTAGCAAAAAAGTTATGGTAGTGATTTGCCACACCTCTCAACTGTACAGATTTTTGGAGACTCTCCAGATTTCTGGCTCATATTTTTGGTCTGTTCCTCATAAAATCTGACACAATTAATGGGATGATCTGAGGAGTGAAGTCATAAACAATGGCATACATTTGAGTTTCAGACTTCAAATCCTTCAGAAAATGTAACAAATCCTGGGGGGCGTGGCCAAGGATGAACACAGGATAGCAGCAGATTTCTTCAGCTCCACCAACTTAACTGCACTGACAGGAAATAATTACTTTAAAAATCAACTAATGAAATAATTTTCTTTCTAAATACGTTTGGAATATCAGTTTCTTGAATAATATCTAAAAAAAGAAAGAAAATTTCAATAATTTTCCTGTCAGAAATCATCTTGGAAATTTCTCTTTCATCACCTCTGTTCAAAATGAGTTCCAGTAAGGCAAACCGTCAGGATTCCAGCATCAAGAAAGAGCTTCAGTCTCCGATATCTACTATTCAGCAACTAACAACCAAAATGGACAAACTGGATACTAAAATTGATAACTTCATAGAAAAAACTACAAAACAAATGGATTTGTTACATCAAGACTTGCAACAACAGAAGGATCAGATTACAGGCATAGAAGAGACTGTTAATGATATGGAGAACAGAATCCAGGAAGAAGAAATTAACATTGAGGTTTTGCTGAAGCAGAACACACACCTACAATCCAAACTTGATGACCTGGAAAACAGATCTAGACGCAATAATATTAGGATTTTTGGACTGCCAGAAAATATAGAAGGTAACAACATTACTTCCTTTTTAAATACTTGGCTTCCCAAAACTTTAGACTTGTCAGAAACATTTTCTTTTGGTATTGAAAGAGCCCATAGGTCCTTATCTAATTTTAACTCTAACAAAAAGTATCCTAGATCAGTTATAGTAAGATTTTTATCATCTTATGACAAGGAGATGGTATTAAAATCTGCATGGGCTAAAGCACCTATTAAAATTAATGAGGCAACTGTGTGTTTTGACAATGACTATTCTTCCTTGGTAATAACTAAAAGAAAAGTTTTTTTGCTATTAATAAGAGAGCTTAAGAAAGCACAGTTCAAAACTTACCTTTTATTTCTTGCCAAACTAAAAATCTTTTTACCTGATGGCCCTAGAATTTTTGAAGACTTGGACTCTGCTTTGCTGTATATTAAAAAAAATAAGATATTAGATAAAATAGAAGATATGGAATGGACAAGTCCTTCGTTAAAGAGGATGGCAACAAGAACTTCTTGGAAGACTTCAGAGAAGCAAAAAAGACAAAAAAACAAATGACATGTTCTATATTTTTTCCCTTCTCTCTTAATCTCTTCAAATACAGTTACTGCATCTCCAGAAAGCCACAAATATTTTAAAGATTTATTCAAAGTTATTTTTCTGTGTGCAAAGAACTGTTTTTGTTTCATAAATAGTCAAACTCTCTGAGGAACAAACATGCTATCAATCAACTTGTTTCTCTTTGTGATAAAGAGACCTAAGGTTAGTAATTTGATACATTTTCTTTCTCTTCTTGTTTTAAATAATGGCATTCTTTTTAAACTATGCATTTAGTGAGGGGTGGGGGAGGGCAAGGAGAGAAGTATGATGAAAAATATGGAAAAAGTGAAATAACTTATTAGTTCTTTAAAAAGTGAAATAACTTATTAGTTCTTTAAAACTATATATGCTGTTTAAAACACTGTTGCTAAATATTATACCATGACTTTATTGCTTATACATGATTACAAATAATGTCATGATATAATTGCAAATAATTAGAACTAAAATAGTTGTAAGTAATATGTTTCATGTTTAACTTTATTAATACAAACAGCAAGTAATATTTATTTGTAGATACTCTTTGTAGCTTCCTTTTTTTTCTTTCTTCTCTTTCTTTTTTTTTCTCTACTCTCTTTTTCTTTTTTTTCTCTCTCTCACTTTCTCTCTTATAAGTACAGTTATATGTTTCTGATAATACTGATATATGTATATAATAAGATTTGTATGAGAAAATGAAATGGGGCATATAAAAATAAGTTGTATAATATGTTAAATAACTGTAGGCTTGGTTTCACTGTCATAGAGACTGTAATGATTTGTAAAATACTTCGCGAAGGTTTTGCACTGTTTAGTTTCATTTGTATTACTAAATGAATGTCAGTCACTTGCATTTACTAAAATTCCCGCCAGAATGTTAAGGGAGACAATTTGGGATGTGGGTTACCTCGTGAATAGTGTCCTTGAGTTGTTTTAAAAGTTTCAACACTCAGAATACACGCAGAGAAGCTGAATGCAGTCATTTTGAACTCTGACCCGATTTCACACTGACACATCGCAGATTCAAGAAGAACACTGTTCCAGGAAGTAGAACTGCTGTAAATGCGACTTTGTGATGAAAAACGAACTTTATGACATCTAAATGCGAGTTACTCTTTATAACAACTTACTTATTTAAGATGTAATTTATAAAATATGAAAGTTATGATTTTAAATGATTCAGTATGCCATAGTAAGCAAGTGAGATATTTTAGAAGGCATAGAAGGTAAAACATACATACACATGTTTTTGAAAGCTTACATGACTGCAACATATTATTGTATATAAATGCTTATGATTTAAACATATATAATGTTATAAATCATTTGACTTATCTAATTGACAAGCACAAGTATCATTATGATTATATCTTAGAAGAAACTGTCATGTGACATATTTTAAAGCAGCAGTTCAGATATATAAAATACAGATGGCTTTCTTCATAATGATTTATGTATAACTAGGAATTTACATTGCTGTGCAGTATGATTTGTAAACATATGTATGAGTATAAATATTTTATTTACTGGCAATAATAAGTATGAGAAGAAAGCTTTGGTGCAAGTAATTTAAAGTTTTTAAAACTGTTAACTGCATTTCTATGGCAGAAAGTAGGAATACCCTAATATATATAATGTCTGAACCATAACAGCCTAAGTTATTGAATCCAAATGAACATAAGAACTTATTTTTACAAACTTTTAATAAACTAATATATAGATATGCCCCCCCCTTTTTTTCCTCTCTCTCTCTTCCTTTCTCTCTCTCTCTCTCTTCTTGATTCCCATTATCAAGTTTATTAGAATGCTATTTTGATTATGAGTGTATTATACAAAATAGATGTACATAGTAATATGAGCTGTTTCTAAATGTTCTTATTTGTTTATATGAAGCGGATTTATAAATTGTTTAGCTTTGTCTTACTAGATAATCTAATTAAATGAGGTTAACTTTAGTTAATAATAGTTAGTATTGAATTGATATGGTGGCAGCTGAGGTACTGCTGCTTAGGATAGGGGGATAACTTGAGTGGTATGTGCTACTCAAAGATGGAGTTCTTAACTCCAGGCTGGGTGCAATGTTTAATCCTAATATTATTTTCACCTGTTTATTGTTGTTTGTATATAGTTCTGACATCCACAACACATTTTATAAACTCATTGTCACTACAAATAAAAGTGAAGCTTATACAAAATCCCATAAGATTTTCAATAAATACAGCTATAATTAATGGTACACCTAAAGGAGGAGGTATAATATCATTTATTTTGTTAATTGTTATTCTGATTATATGTTTTATATGTTTATAAAAGCTAAATGATTTTGCTAAAAGGAATTTCTTTAAACATTAATGGACTGAATAACCCATGTAAAAGGGCAAGTTTAATGAGATACATTAATTTGCATAGGGCCAACTTAGTATTCCTTCAAGAAACACATCTCCTGAAAAAGGATATTGATAAATTAGCCAGTAATAAATCTACAGTCTTGGTTAGTTCAGAACACACCCAGAAAAAAAGAGGAGTGGCTATTTTATGGAATAAAAGTATGCCCATACCTAAAACTATTAAGTCTTATAAAGATGATAAAGGAATGTTTTGTATGGTTACAATACAGATTAATGGAAAGACATATACATTAATCAATGTATATTGGATACCAGGAATTGGCATTAATACAGTGAAACACCATCTCAATAAGATCATATCATTTTCTATAGGAGATATTATTTTAGCAGGTGACTTTAATTGTATCCTACATGAAAAAGATACTACTACTATAGGAAAAAGGAAAATTACATCTAATGCAAAACATTTAAAGGATTTTGTTAATTTATATCATTTGAATGATATTAATAATCAGACAGATTCAAAATCATTACCATACACTTTTTTTTCTAACAGATATAAAACTTATTCAAAAATAGAGTCTTTATTTCTAACCAGATGGTAACAGACTTGATTAATTCTAAAATCATTTTGTGTCCTATATCAGATCATAATTCAATTGTCTTTGAGTTTATGATAAAAAGTACTTACAATGTTCAGATCAAAAGGATACCAGCATACTTAACTCAACTAAAAGACTATAAAGATTATATACTTTCAGAAGTGCAACATTTTTTAGACTTAAACAATACACCTGAAGTCTCCATTGTTTATGTTTGGGATGCTTTAAAATCATATTTATATGGACAAAGTATCAGATGGTATAATAATAAAAGGAAATCTTGGGACAAGGAATTACTAGATATTCAAAGCAAATTAGACTCATACAAACATAATAATAAAGAAAATATTATGGACAAAAAAATTCAATGAAGAAATAAATAAATTAAATGAGAAATACAAAGAAATTTTAACTCAAAGTTAAAATAACATTAGAGAAATATAAGTTTTTGTCTTACTCAATAAGTCCCAAATACTTACATAGACTTAAAAATAAAACAAAAAGGTTGAATAAACAAAATCATATCAAAGAAATTTTCTCTCCAAGGAAAAAGAAGAATGTTTCTAGTTTACCAGAAATATTAGATTAATTTAGAAATCACTTTCACAAAATTAATCATAATAACATTAACATGGAGCCTAAAGATAAAATAAAGAAATTTATAACTACAAACATGAACAAAAAACAACAGACTAAACTAATGGATAAAAATATTTCATATACAGAGGTTATTACACAAATAAACAAGCTTAAATCAAACAAAGCACCAGGTAATGATGGTATTATACCAGAGATCTATAAAATTCTTCCCAAAAGTACTTACTCATTAATACATAAGGTTTTTATTTTGGCCCAAAATGAGTTAACAACTCCCCCATCTTGGCAATACACATTTATTTCACCAATTTTAAAACACAATAAAGACCCAACCAGATGCACTTCATATAGACCTATTTCATTACTTAATGTTGACTATAAAATGTTTATGAGTATTTTTGCTGATAGATTAAAAACAATCATCCCAGGCATTATAGACATAGACCAGACAGGCTTTATTGTAAATAGAAATACTTTTGATAATATACGGAGAACTTTAACGTTAATTGATTTTGCAAATAGGAAAAAGAAAGGTTTAACACTTATTAGTCTCGATATAAGTTCAGCATTTGATTCAGTAAGTTGGGACTACTTGTTTATCTTACTGAAGTGCACAAACTTCTTAGATGCATTTGTAAATCTAATTGAACATCTATATAAAGGAGCATTGGCTTACATTAAGATAGGAACATATGTCTCACAAAAAATACCCATTTTAAAAGGTACAAAACAAGGGTGTCCACTCTCTCCATTATTATTTACTTTAATAATGGAGCCTTGGGCTAATTTGATCAGAAACAGTACTGATATAGAAGGATTTGATATAGATGAAAATACAATATCTAAAATTCAACTTTTTGCAGATGATATTCTAATTACATCAGCAGGATCTAACTCTTCTATGCAGTCCTTATTTGATAAAATGATGGATTTTAAAAATATCTCTGGTTTAATATTCAATGAAGAAAAAACTAAAATATTACCAATATACACACGAAAAAATGTCCTCATTAATGATTTTAACAAATATATACCCAACTCAGGTCAGATAACTTACTTGGGTATAATATTAACTAAAGATATCAAATCTATTATACATAATAATTATAGTACCTGTCTTCTTAATATACAAAATCTTTTCAATAGCTGGAACAATATGTTTTTTACCATGGAAGAGAGACTCACAATTATTAAAATGATAGTATTCCCTAAGATATTATACTTAATACAATCAATAATACTCCCACCTACAAAAATAATTAAGAAATTGAATTCACTAATGTTAAATTTCTTATGGGCACCTAATAGACCTAGGATTGCATTAAAGAAACATACTAATAGCTGGTCTCAAGGGGGTATTTCATTTCCAGACTTTAATTTATATACTATCTCTTCTATTATAAAAGTTATTACTTTGTTAATAGATCAGTCATATGTTGCAAGATGGAAAGATTACTGGGAACTAATTAGCATTCACTTCATGAAAATCTCTTTAATACATAAAAATACTATTGTAAATAACCCCATGTTATGGTTACTAAAAGAATTTTGTACTTCATCCATTACACCAAAATATATAGTTAGTTACCCATTAAACATTATTATCAGTTATCGTAATTTTATATTCATGCATCCTAAGTATAAGGAATGGAATTTTACTCTATTCCCTATAATGTATACACAAGGTATGCTTTTGTCAACCACCTCTGAAAGAACTCTTTTAGTCACAGAGAATGATCTAAAGTATTGGTATCAGTTACTGTCTGATAATAAAGTAAAAAATTTAGACTTCTTAAAGCAAGAATTTGATTTGAGAGAAACATGTTGGTTAGAAATTCAGACTTTTAGACAACATCTTAATAAAATTGATTTAATGTCTTTAACAGTTAAAGAATATGTTCCAATACTGATTGATTACTTGATATTAAATTTACAACATAGAGTTTCTGATAAAGGTAAGCTCTCATACATACATAAAATTATCAGAGAAGAAACTCATTACAGTTCAGATACCTATTGGAATTATTTCATTTCCATTAATGGTGAATCACCAAAACAACAAGATAAACAATATATATTGGAATCTGCTTATAAAACTACTTCTTCCATTAATTGGAGACTTTTTACTTGGATTTTTTTACATAGATCCTTCTATACACCTTTAATGATGAATAAAATAAATAAAGACAACTTATGTAAAAGATGTAATGTAGAAATAAATGCTGATTGGGCACATATGTTTTATGACTGTATAAAATTGAAGGACTATTGGAAGTTAATCAATGATTTTTTGCAGGCCCTTTTCACAGATAATTTTATTGTTTCTAAATCACTTATATTATTTAACACACCTGTTCCTAAAAGTGTTAAAAAAGTTAAACTTCCCTTATTATGGTCTATTCTAGCAGTGGCTAGAAAAATAATAACCAGAAATTGGATTTCAGATACCCCTCCTTCATTTAATGAATTTAAAAATGTTATGATTGAAGTGTGTCATATGGAATTGATGACAATAAAATCAAGAACTATTAGAAAAACATCTTATTATATTATATGGGATACTTTACAAAACCTGTTAAAAAATCTTAGTTTCAATAGCATGACATTATAGTTTAATCAATTGATTTGATTTGTAGTGGATGTCTTTGTAAATACTTTGGTTATTTTATTGAATGTTATAACTATTTCTATTTTAATTGCTTGTATAAAATTGTTATGATATTTATTTTGTATATTAAAAACAATAAACTTGTTTAAAAAAAAAAAAAAGAAAATGTAACAAATCCTGTTACTCTAGCAGCTTTTTAAGCTTATTGTTTGTGTCTTTCGGTTTTTCCCGGTTAGGGGTCGCCACAGCGGAACTCTGGTCCGCTAATGATTGGCAGTAGATTTTTACGTGCTGGCTTGCCAGGCCTAACGCACAACCTTCAATGAAGGAACAGCTTTCTAAGCTTTAAAAAAAAAAAAAAAAAAAAAGGGGTAATAATCAAAATATGTCCCTATTTTTGGACCATTGTCCCCCCATTTTGTCAGCCTTTGCCCAGATTTCTTGCACCGGAGAGGTTGTTTGGTATGTATAAAGACTAAGAAAATAATGACAGATGTTTGAGTTTCAGAATTCATACCCTTCAGAAAAAGTTTGTAAGAGTATTGTCCCCATGTTTGGGCTTTTATTTTATTTATGGCTATGTCCAGATTTCTTGCTGTAAGAGGTTTAGAAGTATGACACACACACACACACACCTACTTTACCTATTTCATAACTAACCGCCTCCCCTTATGCAACCACCCACCTCTTAACTGCTGCCAGGGGATCGCTCCCTCGGTCTCGCTCTTCACACTCTCTCTCTCTCTCTCTCTCTCATACACAGTCTCTTTCTCATTCATACCTGCACTCACTCATCGCTCTCACTCTCCCAATCACACACACAGATTTGGGCAGCTTTAACAATTTTATTTTTTTTATGTTATTTCTAACATTGCGGCAGACTGTTCTAATCTATGGGTTGTCCGCATGTTGGCTGTCAGTAACCCAGGGACTGCCTGTACACAAAGTGAGCTCCCTCAGCTCCAGTTGCTATCTCTAATCAGATTACTTTAAATTGGGTGGGGTGGGGATGAACTGGATTACCTCTTGCACTCAATAGGCACTCATTGTTTTGGCAGGTCACTGAATGCACATTTTGGTCAGTGAATTTTGAAAGAAAACTGTACCCAGAGGCGACAGAAGTTGTTGAAGGCTGGGGGGGGGTGCACTTGGTGATCTAAAAAGGGCAATTTTTTTAAAAACTATTTACTACCACAACATAGGTTCACTTGGAGGACATTTTAAGCTTAGCTAATTTCCCTTTTGGTGCTTGAATTAACATTTCCTGATTGGTCTTGCCTATCCCTTGGCTGATAATTGTACATTAGCCCTAGTGAGAATAACCGATCATACCATAGATAATTTAAGGGGACCCATGTAAAGGATGGAGCATTTAGGAACAGCCTCTATATATGAGCGGCATGAGGGGCAATCCTGGAGTACATTTTCTATTACCCATCCTTAGATCCAAGTTGCATTTGAATATGGACAGGGATGAGCTTTGTTTTACTTGGATAGTCTGTTCAGGAACAATGGTAGCCTCTGTAATATATATCCATCTCTCCACAACATAAAATTTTTTGGACTGAGCATTTCTGATGCCGTTTGACTTGCTGATGTTCAGTAGGTCTATCAGTATTGGGTGGGAGGATGCCTGGTATGCCAGACACAGGTCATCTCTAAGCACTCTGTAGGATACAGATTACAGTGATAAATCTTTGTGGTGGTTCACACAAGACCCATTGTTTGACCTTTAGCAAGGTATCTCTGTGGGTATTCCAGTTTTTGCATGGGTCTGGATAGACACATGCCAAAGTGGGCATTATACAAAATGATTGACCTAATCAGGGCTTTGTAAAGGGGGACAATAACATCTGTAGATCTAGTCGCAATCAATTTGTTTACAAGCAGTGCAATATAGAAAGACTCTGGGCACATGTTGGTCAATGTTAGGTCACTGTACACACAAGTTCCCAAATACCAAACAACTGGGTCAGTTCTCAGGGAGTACTGTCAATTTGGCAGCTCCCTGGAGTAGATGACTTCCCAAAGGATGCAATAATGTATTTTTGCAGCAGAGTTTCAGTTCATGATTCTGGTACCAGTTATTGTTTGGGACAAACCTTCCTGCATGACGGTGAAGTCATCTGTGGATTCAATAACTGCTCCTAGCTTGCAGTCATCTCAAACTTAGTTGGCCAAAGCCTTTTGGTATTTCCTTTTACTTTTGAGATGTATATGCCAAACAAAGTCTCAGTACCACTGGAAGAGTACATTGGTGACTGGTCTCTTTGTAGAGGTAACTTGAGGTCCACAATCCACAGAACTGCAGTGACATGTTCAAAAATATATGACTCAATTATTAAAATAACAATGAAAACCATAAACTGTCAAAAGTTGGAATGAAACACCAAAGTGCAAGTTGTAAAAAAAATAAGCTCTTTCTTTTATTTATTTATTTAACAACTAACAGTTCGTTGTTTCATTCCAATTTCTGGTCATTTTATACTAAACAGTGCAAAATACCAGAGCTGGATCAGGGTTAAATGGGGCCCTAGGCAGGGTAATAGGATTGCCCCCCATAGCATCCCTTCCTGCAGCAACCCCCTACCGCTCCAGCAGCAGCAGCCCTCTCCCCAGCCACTCTAGTGTTCCATTACTTGGCTATTTCTCCTCAGTTACCATAAACACCATTCAAACCAGTCAGTGTGCATACAGTTTTCTTATTTACTGCTACAATAATTACAGATATTGAAATAAAATAGTACAAACAAGGATAGCCATTTGCTAAACAATACAATCTTGCAATGTAGACTTAGCATGAGCAGTAAACTTCTCTGCCCTTGAAACTCGCATTCATTGAAACGGCATGAAAACCCATTTTGCATCTGGCCAGTGGAGGATTAAGCTTACCTCTAGGTTGTTTTCAAACCATAGACTCCTTACTCATTTTAGGGCCATGCATACATGTATGCATTCTTTGACTCGCCTTCCTGAATATATTAAATTATATTTCTTGTATAATATAGCACACTTGTCACAGCATATTTTACATTTATTGTTTTGAACATTTTCCAGTAAGCGATAAAACAAAACTTGTGAACCAATAATGAAAACTGCCCAATTCTGAACATTTCCATCACAAAAGTCTACTCAAACTTCTGTCATTACAATCCACCAATATCAGCAAACATACACAATCTCTGCAGAAGTAAAAGTCATCTAAATAATTCCACATTAAAGCGATCTGTAACTAACTAACAGGTTGCTGCTAGCAAACAACTTTATATTTCATTATTTCAACAAATACAGTGCCTGTTGTCCTTTAAGAATTGCCTATGTTGCATTAAAAAATGATAAGCTAGCAAAATTGCAACAGGGAATAGATGGCAAACTGATAACAGGTTCATAGTTACTAGATACTCCTCCAAAGAAGGACAGTCACAGGACTGCAGCATCCACTCCCTTCAAAGTACAACACAGTACAGTAGCAATCCATCTGTATACAGTGGGAGAAGAACCCACAGCCTTCTGCATCAAAAACAAGGGTACTACCTGTTGTGCTAATAACAATGCAAACAGACCTGGCATAATCAGCACCAAACTTCTCTTCCCCGAAGCTCTCAGCTCATTGTAAAATCCACTTGACACTCAAATTTCTCATCTTTGCAGCACAAGAAATCTGGAAAAGGCCAAGAATTATTGGGGGGGGGGGCAAAGGCCCAAAACCAGGGACACATTTTAAACATTGCTTGTATAATCTTAGAAAGTTGCTAGAATAAAGTGTTGTGTTACCATGCGTTTCCTGAAAGAAAGGAAGACTGAAACTTCAAGAGCTATCATTACTTACTGAATTCAGTTCTCACTGATTTGTCAGAAAACCACATATTTTAAGAGGAACAGACCAAAAATATGAGCCAAATATTCTATGAATCTGGACAGTTGAAAGCTATGGACTCAACTCTGACTCACAAGTGGTGATAATGGGTAGAGAATTCAGGCTCTTGTAGACACAGCCAGACAGCCAGAGACACACACACACACACACACACACACACAGAGACACACACACACACACACAGAGACACACACACACACACACACACACACACACACACACACACACACACAGAGACACACACACACACACACACACACACAGAGACACACACACACACACACAGAGACACACACACACACACACACACACACACACACACACACACACAGACACAGAGACACACAGACACAGAGACACACACAGAGACACACACAGAGACACACACACACACAGAGACACACACACACACAGAGACACACACACACAGAGACACACACACACACAGAGACACACACACACACACACACACACACACACACCGAGACACACACACACACACACCGAGACACACACACACACACACACACCGAGACACACACACACACACACACCGAGACACACACACACACACACACACACACACACACACGAGACACACACACACACACACACCGAGACACACACACACACACCGAGACACACACACACCGAGACACACACACACCGAGACACACACACACCGAGACACACACACACCGAGACACACACACACCGAGACACACACACACCGAGACACACAGACACCGAGACACAGACACCGAGACACAGACACCGAGACACAGACACCGAGACACAGACACCGAGACAGAGAGACACAGACACCGAGACAGAGAGACACAGACACCGAGACAGAGAGACACAGACACCGAGACAGAGAGACACAGACACCGAGACAGAGAGACACAGACACCGAGACAGAGAGAGACAGACACCGAGACAGACAGACAGACACCGAGGCAGACAGACAGACACCGAGGTCCAAAAATCAGGGACAAATTTTAAATCTTGCTCGTACAGACTTAGAAAGTTTTTCAGCATGCATTTTTTGAAGGATATGACGTACGGATTTCAATCCTCAATGATTTGCCAGGAAACCACAAATTTTGAGGAGCAGATCAAAAGTAGGAGGCAAAAACCTGGACATTTGGAGACAATTTTGACAGCTGAGAAATATGACTCTCTTCAAGGTAGGCCTGAGGTGGTATTCATTTGCTTCAATGACCTAAACCCGCACAATACTAAAAATAGCTGCCACTTATATGCCAACAATTCCCTTCCTGGCTGCATCAATTAAGTGTTTTACTCCTTACGATACAGGAAAAGTAGACTCCCATATAATGTACTACCCAGATTTTTGTGTGCATTTGTCTGTGTGAGCGCGTCTGTCCGTCTATATTTTTAGACACACACACACACATGCTAGTGATCCAGTCAAATTAGTGATATACATGGATGCTAGTGACCTAGTCGAATGAGGGTTAGGTTGACATCTGCCTAATCGGGTAGGCAGCTGATCAACAGATGTGCGAGATCACATATCCAGGGGTTGGGAAATTTGCCCTTATCTCGTGCCGTGTTATCTCAGAGTTGATGTATAATAATTAGTTGGGGGTGGCACAGACCCCTTTGTACTTTTTGCACTTTATATATATATAAAAAAAAAAAAAAAAAAAAGACTGCACGCATAGAGGCCATTTCTCAGTACCTGCATACTGGCATATCAGCATTTTCAGTGTTTTATGTCACTCTACAAAAGTTCAGTCATTAGTGGTACACACATTTTTATATAGGTTATGTATAGCAACAATGAGGAAAGTTTTAAAGATATGGGAAATCACTTATACTTAATCACAGGCGATAAGCAACGACCAAAGTTGTAGACTGCTAGCAAAAACAAAAGCTGACATGGGGCTAGGCTTTCAGTTGAAGTTACTGCAGCAGGAATATAAAGTAAATTTGTATGGATAGGGTTAATATACCATAGAGCAAACTGCCTTCAACAGGGGTACGATTAATTTATAACTGGTTAGTATTAAAAAAAAAAAGTCATACTCCTTTGTATACTGTGTTCAGTCATAAAACAGCTAAGTTTTGCAATTACTTGGTAAACAACGTTTCCCAAGGTTTAGCCCTTCACACACAAACTACAGTATCGATTCAGTACGTTTCAATAGATGTAAAAGGTCAGAAGTCCTCTTTCTACATACCATGCTAAAAACTGGAGGGTATCTCAAATACTGCAATCTTTTTAGCATTTCCATGTTTACTGAAGAGATTGTGAAAGAAAAAAAAAAAGGAATACTGTGCACAGTTCACCTGCATGGCAAACTGATAATGGAGGATTTTTAATGTCAAAATTTAAAGGTACAAGTACTATACATTTTGGGTAAAAAAGGTTCACACAGATCATACTGCTACAGCAGTCAGTGTTCTGCAGGAGGATGAACATGTTTCTGCTCAGCTACCACATTATCAAGAAGTCTGTAGTGTCAATGTGAAGACTAATACCTTGTCAGGCAGGCTGAATTACATAGACTGAACCACATGAAACAGTGGTACTGGTCAGCATAACAGTAACCCATCCAAAACAGGAAAGCTACATTTTACAAGAGCTCTACTTGGTAGACAAACTGCTCATCAACGCTAGGTTTCATATCAACCAAGACAGTATGACTCCATTTATGCCCAAGCCTTCACAACTGCCTTACTTCACAGATATTGGCACCAGCGTTATGGGGAGGTGTAGGGGAAGGCAGGAGCCAATTTAAAACATTTGCAACATGAATATTTCCACATTTCACTAGTACTAAAATTAGGAGGCCTACAACTAGGCTAATATAACCAAAAACTGTACAGGTAGGTGGTGATTCAGCCATGGGACGAGTTCAACCACCATTACAGAGGTGGAAACAGAGCCAGAAGAATCACACGCTGGCCACATTCATGGGATACAGTGGGAACTAGCCAAGTGAAGATAAAACTCAATAATAAAGGCATTCATAGATAATAAGGCACAGAATCATCAAGCCTAATGGAGTTGTACAACACTAACCATTAGGACAGACCTGCACGAAACATAGAAGAAAACATGAAGTCCTGTTGCAGCATCTTCACATTACCTGGTGGATGGCAGACAAGGAGTAACCCCACTACCACTGCTCTCACTAAAGTTGAGCCCTACTTAACAGTAGTTTTGTGCTGTAACTCATACTGAAATTTCTCAACGTGCAAGTGAACATACTAGAGGTACTTAGTTTTCAGGGTTTACACAACAGTCTTATTTCTAAATGGACTGCTGAAGTAGGGATCCTTTAGATGGACCACAGCATAAAGGAACAAATCCTGATGTACAAATGCTGCATTTACTGGCAAACAAAACATCTCATTGTGAACAGGGAAACTATTCCATGAAGCACTGCATTATAGGCAAGATCAGTGCTAATTCACACAGTGCTGTGCATATGTATGAGAAGTAGGGTCTGTTGGAGGAAGATAGATGGAGGAATGCAGTGTCTGTCTGTCTGTGTGCGTGTCTGTACACATCTGTGTGTCTGTACACATCTGTGTGTCTGTACACATCTGTGTGTCTGTACAAGCCCACTGTGTGGTGGGTGGGTAGGGAGGTCCCTTATGTGACTGGGATAAGACAATGAACTTTTTAGATTCTAAGTTCCAAAACAGTCCTCATGTTGGCTGTTCAAGGAGGCTCATGCTTTTAATTTGTGCAGACAGGTCATTTGTTGATGTGCCATACAAATGTAGCTTTGTGTCCGTTACAGCCTGCTGAGCTTCCTGTGTCAGAATTGAGGACTAAAAGAACAGTCTTCATCTCTAAATAACAGTTCTTACAGCCTATGCTACAGTTACAAAACTTGGTTCCGACACATGCTCTCATTCCCAGTCGAAGTCTGAAGATTTTTGTCAGCTTCAGATATGGAAACGAAGGCACAAAGTGAGGACCTTGTTTCTTTTCAGTGGTTGCTACCAAAGAAATGCCTTTGTTATAACCGAGGAGAAGGCATAATCTACAGGATGGGTGCTCCAATTACACAAATTTCTTGGGTATCACTAAATCTTCCTCAAAAGCATTGTACTAATTTTAGAACTGTAGATGTGTCAAGTAGGTTATTAATCAGTTACTGAAAAAACGCCACTTCCCAACACCAGATTAGAAAAAAGTGCATTAAGGTTTTTCCGAGTTTTTTTTTTTTCCTTTAAAAATTTCTCATCTACTACATCCCATCCCAAGACAAGAAAATAAAGTTATGCTTGTCCAGTTCTGCCTCAAAAAAAAAAAAAAAAAAAACAAAAAAAAAAAAAAAAAACAAAATGTGTGTGGGAGGGACAAATGACTCATTTATCTCAGCGGAGGGTGAGAGCCCAAAACCTGGAATCAGTGGACAGTCTGCTGAAGGGAAGTATTAAGGATAATGGTTGATGCCAAATGTCTTTTAGATGTGAAAACACTGGAGATGGGCATTTGACGATTAGACAGAGGAAAACAGTAGGCAAGTAAAATTGGACAGTATTTTATTCGAGGAAGCTCAAGCAGTAGTTGAGCGAAAGCACTAATCAATAAAACTTTTGGATTGGTGTATGCTGCTCCCCATCTTCTACTGTAGTGGGTCTTGTGGATTAGAGAGTAGTGTCTCCTTAGTGTTTTGTGTTTGCTTTATCAAGCATTGAAGGAAACTTGCATCAGAAGTGAATACTGCAGTATTAAACTTCCAACTTTTGTTATCAAGTACAATCAAGGGTTCCACGACAGCCTTCAGAGATTCTTTTAGACCGTAGAAAAACCTAGAGAGCAGGGGGAATCC
This sequence comes from Protopterus annectens, assembly GCF_019279795.1. Lineage (NCBI taxonomy): Eukaryota > Metazoa > Chordata > Ceratodontiformes > Protopteridae > Protopterus > Protopterus annectens. Next base: position 211,220,030 of record NC_056727.1, on the reverse strand, counting down.
TTTCTAGTCTGGTAGTGAAAGCAACTACTTCATGTTTGTTCAGTAACCATCCTAGACGATCTGTTCTCAGAGTGGTTTGGAAATAGCCAATGAAGTAGAGATGCAAGAAAATCTGACACCACTGCATTTAAACAATCTTCCGTGGTGAAAAATCTGACACCACTGCATTTAAACAATCTTCTGTGGTGAAAAATCTGACACCACTGCAAAATCTGACACCACTGCATTTAAACAATCTTCTGTGGTGAAAAATCTGACATCACTGCATTTAAACAATCTTCTGTGGTGAAAAGTAGCAAAATCTTCTCCTTTGTTGAGAACAGGTTGCATCAGATGGCACAGCAATTCTGTGAGAAAGTTCTGTGAGAAAGCCCTACCCATCAAAGAAAGAGATCTTGGTGTTTTTCCTTCTGCCTGGACAGTCAGCTCTCCTGTTATCCTCTTTCTAGTTTCCCATAGAACAGGTGATTTGGAATGAAGTTTTAGATTTGGGAAAAAAATCACAACATCCGAGAGACCAGGTTTCCCCTTCCTTCTTAGATCTTTCAAAAAATTTTCAGAGAACCAAAAAGTAGAGCAGGTAGAGTATGAGGATCTTCCCTGTAACACCATCTGAAAAAAAGTTGGGTTTTAAGCCAAGCTTATCTTCTCAGAAGAAAAACAGTACAGTGGTCATATTTTCAAGCCAAAATTAACTGCATCATAGTGCTATTAGAATATAGAGAGATGTCATTTTTAATAGATTCATATAACAGTTACTAAATATTCAATTTGCTGTGTAATGTCCACCAAATAATGCATCATGTTTCTAGCAATTAACAGCCAAGACAGCAGATGACTGCACCTTTCTACACAGTATTCAAAGCTCCATTCCCCTTGCCACTAAGATGTTTCATACTGGAGTTGCAGTTCCCCAAGCTGATCTCCATGCCTTTTTCCCTTCATCCTCAATTGCTCCGGTAACCTTAGCTTGCATCCTCACTAATCGTTCTTTACAAGCACTGCATGGTCTTCAAAATAGAGCAGTTCCCCATGGGAGGTCTGATTAGTGTCTTGTACAAAGGCAATACAACATCTGAATGGTTAAGATTCTATAACATTTGATGCAATCTGCATTTTAAAATTTAAGTGCTAGTCAAACTTTATAGCACTTTGCTTTATGATCAAGCATTTGGAACACTTCAAACTCCTAATACTTCTACTTGTTAAGGGACCCATATTCTAACACTCCCACTCAATATACTCTTCCTTGGTTTATTATACCAAAAATGTATAGTGCTACACTTGTCCAAGAGCAAACTACCACAATGCTGCCATGCAGACAATGCCCTCAAATCTTTCTCCAAAATCATCTCCCAGTCTTTTAAAAGTGATCGGGACCTTAGCACCATTAACAAAGGATATTATTCATATCTCGTGCTACATCTAACGAGCACATTTAAAACAAACAAGAGAGACAGACAAACAGAGAGAAAGACTCCTACAAGTAAAATTACCTCTCTCACCCACACACAGTATTACTAAGGTTCACCACCTTTTTCACCCATACCCAGTATTACTAAAGGTACACCTGAACAATGTCAAGGTCAGTCATATACTTCATCTTCCAGTTCTGACTGACCGAGCCAATCACAACAATCAACATCTCTTGTAGTCATACATTCACTTAGGGAGCCAATAAGTTGCCAAACTGCTTTGCTGTCCATACACTAACATTTGTCAGAAATACAGAAAGGGTCTATATTAGATCACTGACCACTTAAAAAAGCGAACGGATCGACCCTATGCAAGCAAAAGCTTACAATCTCGAATTATCAGAATAGACATTTTTTTCCTGGGGGGGGGGGATCGCTGTTCCAAAACACATACACACCAAACAAACCGCAATCCACACACACCTAAAGATCTTACACCTAACCCTACACTAAACTATAAACACACCACTAACTATCCACTTACCTTAACCCAAACCCTAACCCTAAGGTCCATCACTATCACACAATCACCTCACCTGCTCCCTAACTCACCTAACCCACCCTAACCCTCACGTCCACACAATCGCAAACTTACCTGAACCAGACCCGTAACTTTCCACTACAGCGCTGAAAATACCGAAGTAACAGAAACGGACAACTGAATACTTTCCCTAGGAAAGAATTTGGGTTTCTGTTGCTTCGATATTTTAAGCTTTTGCTGCATAGGGTTTGATATTAGAACATTCGAAGGTTTGAAACCTCAATGTTCTAATATAGACCCTACAGAAATGCCCACATGCCCCATGCTGATAGTACATGTAACCTTTTGCCAAATGTGTTACCCTTCTGAGCCATCAGCAAACTAGCATGCAATGCATTATACCCCCCCCCAAAAAAAGTCCATGCAGACAAAACAGTTTAACAATAAACTAACCCTAGGTTTATATGGTATAAAGCAACCCCAAATCATTACATCAGTTAAAGATAAACTACCCTCCTATGAACTACAGTACTACAATAAAAATCACTTGCAAAGTAACTTTAATATTACTGTACTGTGTACATCCTTTAGTCTGTACATACATTTTCCATTTGTGTCTTGCACCATGGTGCCCAGGTCATGGCTGAAAAGGGTCTGTCAACTAGTTCCTTTACTCAGTTATCAACCATAGCGCTCATCTAGATACAAAAAATCTGGATAATGCCAAAAATAATGGGGGGAGGGGACAGCGCCAAAAATAGGGACTATTTTAAATATTGCTCTTATAAGCATACAAAGTTGCTAGAATAAAAGGTTGTGTTACCATGCATTTTTGAAGGATATGAAGTCTGAGGAACAAACCAAAAATATGAGGCAAAAATCTGGACATTCTGCAAAAGTCTGGACATTCGAGAGGTTATGTTTTCAAACTGAAATAAACAGACAAAACAATGTGTTTGGTATGTTTGCTACACAAGTAAGAAAACATTTTGAGGCTTGTAACTAGGGACAGCTGATCACCATTCCATCCTAATTAGTCCCCAAATGAAATAGGATGACAGATAGCAATGTTAAGTTTTTTTGGGGGGGGTGGATAGCCTATAAGAATTAAAGCCATGGGAGCCACAGCAGAATATATATATGCCACCAGCATAGCCTCTGGAGGATTAAAAAATGGGAACTCAGAAGTAACAAATTCAAGGGCCATGATACCAGTTGAAATCAGATAATCTTAAACAGGTAGTAGCTTGGTAATGTCAAAGTTTAATGCAGTTAATATCAAGAGCTTCTAGCAGAAATTACAAAATGAGACAATCTGGATGAAGTCTGTTGGAAGGGCATATGAATTTGAAGGGAATGGAAAAAGTGCCATTTTTACATTTTATCACATTAGTCACCACAACTGATCTGACACACAAGATTATGTAGCACTTCTGGGTAGCTAGTCTGACAAACCCTTAATGACATTTCATAGGACAACCTGCTCTCGTTGGATGCCCCTGTGAATGTATGTCCTTACAATACAGGGTTAACGCAGAAGCCTGAAATGGGGTTAACGCAGAAGCCTGAAAAGGTACAATGTGCTTCATTTCTGCATATCCCTGGGAAAGAAGCTTTAAAACGGTATTTAACAATTTCTTGAGCACCAGAAAGAAAGCAGCAAGAACTTGACATTTGTTCTTTATAATGGCACACAGTAAGACTACAGATACTTGTGTTATTTAAGAGCAGAGCCAAAGTCTGAATATGTTGAGCTGCAGGACTCACAGATTTTATCATTTCTCATACCAGGAAGTATTCAAAGGTTAGGCTATTAAGAGACAGACTAACCCATATCAAAGGCCATGGACATGTGCAAAGTCATGAGTAAAAAAAAGTGAGCTGCGAACATAAAAAGAAGTTATGTACTCACCATAACGTTCCATCGGAGTAGTTGTACTTCATTTGAATTCAACCTGTGGGTTACGGATCAGTATCTGATCCGATCCAGCAACTTTTGCTAGCATCAGCTCTGAGGTCCAAACTCCTCCCCTTACCCATAATACACCTTCCACTGCCTTTCATCCCCAGATCGAGTCTGCTGAACTTGTACTGAGGACCAGACCTGAAGGATTTACTTGTGGACCTATACTGCAGCCCGTAGGCTGATCATGCACCAAGGTCCGGGGGAAGGAGGGTGGGACGGTTGAAAACAAATGAAGTAGAACTACTCAGATGGAACGTTATGGTGAATACATAACTTCTTTGCCTGAAGTAGTTTACTTAATTTGGTCTTCAACCTATGGGACAGAGTCCCCAGCTACTAAACTCCTGGGGGGCCCCCATGGAAGGATATTCCGGAGCACTGCAGAACCAGAGGATGCTCTCCTTCTGGAAGTCAAATCCAATTTGTAACGAAAAATAAACATATGAGATGAGGACCAAGTAGCTGTAGAACAAACATCATCCAAAGACATTCTAGACCAAAAGGCCGCAGACGTAGCCATGGACCTAGTGGAATGAGCTTTCACCTGACCTGTAGGAGACATGCCTCTGTCCTTAGAGACCTGCAGGATCCATGAAGAAATCGATCTAGCTATAGTGACCTTGGAGATTGTATCCTTCTATAAACCCTTTTTGGGGAAACCTAACAATTGATCAGATTTACGGAAATTGTCTATGAACATCCAACATGTGGAGTTTGTATTCCATCTTGTTCGTAAAATTAGGGAAAAAAAACAGGCAAATTGATAGTTTAATTGATACTAATGCCACCTTAGGAAGAAAGGATGAACTGGTTCAAAGAGAAACCCTATCTTTGTGAAAAATCATGTATGGAATTTTGATGGATAAGGCCTGTAATTCTGAAATTCTTCTTGCAGAGGTAATAGCCACCAGAAAAGCTGTTTTCCAAGACAAAAATTTTAGATCTGCAGTTGCGGCAGGCTCGAAAGGCGGAGCGACCAAAGCTTGAAGAACCATAGTAAGGTCCCATGGGGGAACAGGATCTTTGACCGGGGGGGGGGGGCGTAACAAAGAGATGCCTTTGATAAAGGCTTTACACAGTCTGGAAGAGACTAAGGAGGCAAAATTCTCACCCACATGAAAATGAGAAATGAAAAATGGCAGCCATCTGAACTTTGACAGTAGAAGAACTAGCTCCGTGTTGAAAAAAAATCAGCTAGAAAATAAAGAATGGTGGAAATAGGAGCCGTGAAAGGTTCTAAATTCCTTTGATAAGCCCAGAAAGAAAAACATTTCCACTTGCTGTGCTAAACCTTCCGGGTCAAAGACTTATGAGCAGCTACCAAAATAGATCTGAGGAGGATAGTCTTGGAGTCCTAGTAATCACGGGAACTGGAGTAACCAAGCCGTGAGCTTCAAGCTGTCCAGCCTTGGATGACGCACTCCTGAAGGGTGTGAAATTAAATCCTGAATGGGATGTAGGATCCAAGGTGGAGCCAGAAGGTGAGATCAGAGGAAGGGAAACCATACCTGGCGAGGCCAGAAAGGGGCAATGAGGATCACTTCGCTCCCCAGCAGACAAGCTTTCTGTAGAAAGCTCAGAATGAGAGGTACTGGCAGGTAAGCATACAGAAAACTGGGGAGGCCAAGCATGAACTAGATTGTCTCTGGGGGACTCCTTCAGCAGTGGGTTCAGAGTAAAAAACTTGCTGCACTTTGCGTTGGAAGGAGATCAGAGATCGCAGCAAGGTTGACCCCACTCACTAAAGATCTGTTCCACTATTGATAAATTCAGAGACCACTCTTAAGGCATCAGAATTGTCCGACTTAGCTTGTCCACTAGGATGTTGGACCTTCCCGGAATGTGCGTTGCGATGAGAAAGCAACCGGTGGAGATCGCCCATTCCTACACTCTCATGGCCTCGCGACAAGGGGGGTAAGATCTGGTCCCTCCCTGTTTGTTGATATACCAGACCACTGATATGTTGTCTAAATAGCAATCATCCCCAGAGGAAGAAAGACATGAAGGACCTGCAACACTAGAATGACCACCCTCATCTCTAGGACATTTATATGCAAGCTGGTCTCTATGGAGGACCACAGGCTTTGGACTGTCCTGCCCAAACAATGCCCCCCCACCAAATTGGGAGGCATCATGGTCACTGTGGTTTGGGCGGGAACAAAGGGTCGTCCCTGCAAAATGTCAGAATCCACCACAGGAGGGATGACAGACAGACTCGACTGAGTTGAACTGGATATGTCAATGGCAATTCCAACAGGGACCATTGTACAGCTAGAGTCCACTGTAGAATCCTCATGTGTAACACAGCACACGGGAGAAGAGTTATGGTCGCCGCCATCGAGCCTAGGGCCCTCAACACCGATTTTGCCGTTGGAAGATGAGAACGGTAGATCAGGGAAACATGCATCCACAGGTTTTGAACTCTCTCTGAGGTCAGGAATAGTTTGCACTGAAGAGCATCTATCCTGGCACCAATGTAGAGCATCACCTGTACAGGATCTAGGAGAGATTTGGATGTGTTGATTGTGATCCCAAAACACAGGGCAAGTGTCAGGAAATAATCCCTGGTTTGGGAAAGTAGACGCCTGGTGGGAGCAGTGAGGAGTTAATCGCCCAGGTACAGATAGACCTGAATCCCCTGAAGCCTCAGGTGAGCCACTACAACTGCCATCACTTTAGTAAACACCCTGGGGGCTGTGGTGAGACCAAAGGGTAGGGCTCGAAATTGGTAATGGACTCCTAGCCGGAAGTGGAGGAACCTCCTGGAGCTTCTGTGCATTTTTATGCAATAGTAAGCATCCTGGAGGTCTAACGAGCACATCCAGGTTGCTCTCTTACAGGTACAGCATGATGGACTGTAACGTGACCATCTAGAGCTTCTCTTTGGCAAATGACAGGTTCAGGGTAGAGAGGTCCATAATGGGCTTCAAAAGTCCCCCATTTTCTTTGGCACCAAAAAGAACCTGGAGTAGAAGCCCGATCCGGACTGATCTGAGGGAAAGTACAGTTTTGTACCTACCATAAATGTAGATGTTCAAAGATCCACATTGCTGCAGTCCTTACATATGGGTAGTCCGCTGTCCTCGGTCGGCCCGAATACCAAAGTATTAGGCTGACGTCGGTCAAGGCGCTTAAAACTGACATCAGGACGTCAGGGTACAAAAGCGCATGACCGACGTCATATCCTCAGTCTTTTCTTGCCCCAGATGTCAGAAGGCCCTAACAAGAAAGGCCAAAGCCAAAAAACAGCAAAAAATAACCAACCACCCCTGCACTAACCATATTTACAAAATGTACAACCCAAACCACACCACCACCTCTAAATACAGAGGGGAAGGAGGGAGGGTAAATTGGACTGCAGCAATGTGGATCTTCGAACATCTACATTTATGGTAGGTACAAAACTGTACTATGTTCTTCATCTCACATTGCTGCAGTCCTTACATATGGGTAGAATCCCAAAGCAGAGGTAAGGGAGGATGGCAAAACTATAAAGCATTAGGGGCTGCCAAAATGCCCTGTAAAACTGCAGTGGCAAATCCAGCCCTAGATTTAGAGTAAAGTGGAAGGTGGTAATGCTTAGAGAAAGTATGCACTGAACTCCAAGTAGCTGCTTCCAAAATATCTTTAGTAGCCACCCCCCTTAAAAAAGCTGTAGAAGTGGCAGTAGCCCTAGCGGAATGAGGCCTAATCCCAGCTGGAATCTCTTTACCATGATGGGAATAACAGAAAGCAATACAAAAACCAATCCACTTAGAAATAGTTTGTTTTGAAACAGGTTTGCCCTGAGAACCAAAAGCAAAAGAAACAAACAACTGCTGAGACTGCCTGAACCCTTTAGTTCTGCTCAAATAATATCGCAACTGTCTGTGTATATCCAAAGTGTGCAAAATCCTCTCCCCTTTATTTTGGGGGTTTGCATAAAAAGTAGGCAAATGAATAGTTTGGTTTAAAGCCACACTAGAAACCACTTTAGGCATAAAAGAAGGGTTAGTACGCAAAGACACCCTATCCTTGTGGAAAATTAAGAAAGGCTCAACCGCCATAAGGGCCTGTAATTCAGAAACCCTTCTCGCGGAGGTAATGGCCAACAAAAAAGCAGTCTTCCATGATAAATATTTCAACTCTGCAGTTGCTGCAGGCTCAAAAGGTTGTAGAGTGAGTTTCTCCAACACAAAATTGAGATCCCAAGCAGGAGTAGGAGCTCTACGGGGGTCTTATATTCTTTGCCCCTCTAAGGAATTGCTTAAACAAAGGATGAGAAAATAATGGTGGGTCACAGTCATAGTGAGCAGAAATTGCTGCAGCATGAACTTTTATAGAGGAGAAGGACAAACCTTTGTCCAATAACTCAGTAAGGTATTGAAGAGCAACACTTAAATTAGGTTTAGAAACATCAAAGTCCTTTGCTGTACTCCAAAATAAAAATCTCCTCCATTTATCTGCGTAAACTTTCCTTGTACTAGGCCTTCTGGCCTCCAAAATAACATTCAAAACTTGTTGTGGAAGCCGAGACCCTCCAGGGTTTAAAACAGAATATGCCAGGCTGTTAGATGTAGAGAGTGAAGTTTGACATTGAGTAAATGACTGTTCTCCTGAGACAGCAGGTGAGGAATCAAGGCAAAGGCCATGGAGGCTCCTGCACCAGACTTCTCAGTAATGGGTACCAGTGCTGTCGAGGCCAATCCGAGCTATTAAAATCATGTTTGGCTTGTCCTGTCTGACCTTCAGGAGTACCTTTGGGAGGAGAGGCAGAGGTGGAAAGGCATACACGTGAAGATTGCTCCAATTGAATGAGAGAGCATCCACTTTCCAAGCTGTGGGATGAAACCTTTTTGTGCAAAACTTTGGCAGCTGGTAATTTAGTGGAGAAGCGAACAGATCTATGTCTGGAGTTCCCCATAACACTGTCAATTTCTGAAATACATGAGGATCCAATTTCCACTCGTGGGGATCCATAATTTGCCTGCTCAACACATCTGCTAAGGAGTTCTGTGCTCCTGGCAGAAACCTTGCCTGAAGATTTAGCTGTAAACTGAGAGCAGTCTCCCACAAAATCATTGCTTGTCTGCATAGAGGATATGAATGTGTCCCCCTTGCTTGTTGATGTACCACATGACAGTTGTGTTGTCTGTTTGAATCAACACCTGCCCTGGAAGAAGTAAATCCTTGAAAGCTATCAATGCAAATTGGACTGCTAACATCTCCTTCAAGTTGATATGTAAATGTTGAAGTCTGGCAGGCCACGTGTCTTGTACCCATTTTCCATTTAGATGAGCTCCCCAAGCTTTGTCTGAGGCATCTGTCGTTAGAATCTGACTCGCCTCTGGTCGGGTCACAGAGAGTCCCTTGTTTAGGTGACATTCCTGAGCCCACCACAAAAATTCCTTTTGAATGCAAGGTATTATCTGAATGACAGTGTCCATATCTTGGCAGTGCTGCGTCCATACATTTTTGAGATACCATTGTAGCTTCCTGCAGTTTGGCATTGGGAAGTACCAGAATACAAGATGCCATGAACCCCAAGGCTTGAAGGACTGTCCTTGCAGTCAGCCTGGACTGACGAGACAATTGGTGGAATCAAAGAGAAAGATTCTTTTGTTTGTCCGGGGTCAAAAAGGCCATCTGGGATGCTGTATTTAGTCTCACACCCAGAAAGCACATGTCCTGAGAGGGTACTAGACTGGACTTTATTTCGTTCACAGAATACCCCAGGCATCTTAACACTGCCATCACATACTGTAAATGATGAAGAAGTTCGTCCTTTCCTTGGGCCAGAATCAGGCAATCGTCCAAATAAGGATAGATTTGTATTCCTCTTAGCCTGAAGAAAGCTACCACTGGAGCCAGAACCTTCGTGAACACTCTGGGCGCAGTAGATAAGCCAAACGGCAATGCAGAGAACTGATAATGAGAAGTCCCAGCCCGAAAACGCAGATACTTCCTGCAACTGGGCCTGATAGGAACATGAAGGTAAGCCTCCTTGAGATCCAGAGTCACCATCCAGTGATCTTTGCCCAGCAGAGGTAAAAGCTGTTGTAACGTCAACATTTTGAACTTGGGAATGTCCAGATATGTGTTGAGGATAGATAAATCCAAAATTGGTCTCCACGTGTTCCCTTTCTTTGGTACTAGAAACAGGCGAGAATAAAATCCTAGGCCCACTTCTGGCAGAGGGACCAGTTGTATGGCCCCTATTTGAAGTAGTAGAGAAATTTGTTTGTGAGCCTCTAGTCTTTGCTGAGGAGGAATGTCTGGCATGCCTTTGAAAGGAGGCAAGGTATGGAAATAAAACTTGTAACCTTGGTGTATGATATCCAATACCCATTTGTCTTGGGTAATCAAAATCCAATTTTCCTTGAAGAGTGCCAACCTTCCTCCCAAAGGTGCTGCCAGGCAAGAAGGATCTGGCAGCTGAACAAGTAGGTCATTGGGCCTGTTTAGAAAGGACTGGCCCCTGCCCTCACCCGAAGATTGTGCAGGTGAACTCCCTGTTCTAGGTCTGAAAGAACTCTGAGCTCTGTCCCTACCACGTCTAGATCTACTCCTAGACTGAGAATCATAAGTAGGATACGTCCACCCCTTAGCAGGCCAATTCCTACTAAACTTCGGAGGCTGAACTTGCAAAAAATCTTTAACAGCCTGTATAGACTTAGCCTTGTCTTCCATTTTCTTCAAGACTGACTCCACAGGTGAACCAAACAACACATTAGACTGCAAAGGAGCATCCAAAATCCTTGTCTTAACATGGTCAGATAAATTCTGATCCTTCAGCCAGGCATGCCTGCGAAGAACTGAACCAGTGGCAGCCACCCTAGACGAGGCCTGCACAGCATCAAAACCACATTGCAAAGAATGCTTACCCACCTGTTCAGAGACATGCACCAAATCTTGTAATTCTTTACACTCAATGCCTTCCGCCAGAGCATCCACCTTAGACTTCAATTGAGAAAGAAGAAAGTTTTGATATTTCAACATATGAAACTGGCAATTCAAAGCCCTCATAGCTAAGGTAGAAGAGGTATAGACCTTCTTTCCCCATCTATCCAAAGCTCTGGCCTCTTTATCTAGAGGAACCGGATATTTTACAACAGAGGCCTTGACACCCTTAGGTCCCTGACTAATAGTTTCTGGGTCCACCCTAGGACTCTTATAAAGATATTTATGAGCCTCAGGCACCCTGTAATACCTATCCGGTTTAACAGGCGCAGGAGGCAGAGAATCAGGATTAAGTGAAGCCTCTGAAAACACATCTTCCACAACATCCAGAACAGGAGGTATAGCCAAGGGCCTATGTTGGGGTAAAAGCAAAAATTCCCTAAGCCTTTTCCGAGAATCAGAGAAGTCCTGACCTTCCCACTTAAAATGTTCCCTCATAGAATGAAGTGTCTCTGAAAAAGAAAAATCCTCTGGAGGAGAAGCAGAAGGAGTGGAATCATCTGCATCAGAATCAGAATAAGGAGAGTACTCCTGCAAGTCTTCAGCCGAAGACTCTGAAACATCCGAAGCCTGCTCCAAACTTCCCAACTCTGGCTCCACCCTAGGCCTCTTATCAGGAGGGGGCAAAGAACCTCTAATTAGAGTAATCAAATCTTCTGCCATTTTAAGCATGTGCTTCTTAGGCACAGACCCTGCTGAACTAGGAGTGACACCAACAGAAGCTAAACCTGGCCTGCCTCTGGGAGAAGCCTTGGAAACAGAAGGAGAGGGCCTAACCACCCTAGGAAGGGATGGGAGTACAGTAACCTGAGAAGCCCCTTCAGCCTGACCTGCCTCTTGAGAGGCCACATCCTGCAAAATCAAAGTCTCCCCCTGAGACTCCAGAGAAGTCTCCGTCGGAACCACCGGTTCCACTGAAGCCTCTAAAGAACCGGCGTCCGGAACGGACAACTCATCTTGCCTGGGTTTAACTGTTTTGTCTTTGCACTTCTTCGAAGAAGCGGGCGCCAGAGAGTCCGACGGCATATTATAATTGCACCGCTTACCGAAGACCAGCCTAGCACAATCTAACCTTCGCTTAATAGTGCGCTTATTGAACCTAGCACAAAAGCGACACCCAACAACGTCGTGCTCAGGTCCCAAACAAGGAATGCACAAAGAATGATAATCCCTATGCGGTATCTGTTTCCCACAAGAAATACAGTTATTCACTTTTTCTGACATCCGGTAATACACTGAGGCAAGAAAAAACCAAAATATTCCCCAACGGGGTACTTAGCCAACTTGGATTCGGTCTGAAACTCCGAACTCGAAAAATTTCAGAACGCCGAACGGCACTTGCAACGCTGCTTCTGCATCGGACCATGCGGCAAAAAAGACTGGGGATATGACGTTGGTCATGCGCTTTTGTACCCTGACGTCCTGATGTCAGTTTTAAGCGCCTTGACCGACGTCAGCCTAATACTTTGGTATTCGGGCCGACCGAGGACAGCGGACTACCCATATGTAAGGACTGCAGCAATGTGAGATGAAGAACATCGGTTTTGAAGGCTCATTTTTCTAGCAGCTTGGAAATTTCCTGTGCTGCTGCCTCCCTTTGTGTGGGTGGTACGTCCAGGAGGTGTCTGGGAGATATGGGGGAACCCACAAAGGGGATAGAGTATCCTCTGGATATGATCTGAAGCACCCAGCAGTCTGTTGTTATGGACTCCCATGCCGCTGAGTGCAAGGACAATCGTCCCCCCACTGCTTCCAGAGTATAGCAGTCGGGCAACCCCTCAGGGTTGCTGTCTGGGTCTGTCCGAGAAAGGGTCAAGACCCAAAGTTCCACGGACCCCCTCAGCCGGCATCCATTCTGTCCCTCTCTGTCTCTGGGGGAAGAACAGCCCAGAGTGTCCCGGGAATACTGTGACTTCCGGAACCACATCTTTTTTTGCCCTCTCTGGTTCTGGGAAAAGGACCTTTGAGAGTTAGAGAAGCGGATCCCGACGACAGACGGTGTCTTCCTGTCCTTCTCACTCTGGACTAATGTCTCTGTCTTACCAAAGAGTGTAGAGCCGTCATAAGTGGCATTGGCAAAGGACGCCTTGAAGGGTTCGAAAAATTGACAGAACCTGAGCCAGGCGTTATGCCTCATGGACACGCTGGACCCAGCTGCCCTAGCCGCTCCTTCCGTCCCATGGGAGAGGAGTTGCATGGATGTGTTAGATACCGCTTTTAAAGTGGCCATCCTCATGGAGAACGAAGACTTGTCCTCCTGCAACATGGACTTGGGGAAGACTCCTCCAGCTCCTTTACTAAATCGCACTCGAGTCTGGTGACATGGGCCAAGTAATTCAACTCCCTGATCGAAGACAGCTGAAGGATACACCCGCTTCACTAGGCGGTCCATCATCCGCGACTCTTGGTCAGGAGGGTGGACCGAGGAACTCTGCTGGGCAAGTTCCTTCTTAGTGGCTGCTGCTACCACCATGGCGTCTATGGGGGAGCCCTTATTCCAGGATGGCCTATTTATGGGGGGATTTAGGATTTTATCACGTCACTTTGGGATAGGTTCCATGGTGTCCAGTTACTTCCATGCTCACGAGGTGACCAAATTCACCAAAGGATCCGTGGGAGGGGACACCCAGGAAGTCGACGGGCCCGTGCCGAAAGCCTCCAGGAACACAAAACTCATCAGAAGAAGGTTTGGGAGCAGACCAACCTCCCCGCTGGCGCAGGATTTCCATGAGGTCTCCAAACGAGACATCCTCGGGAGTTGACCTTGGGGAATCAAGTTAGTGTCCTTGGAGAGGGACTTGGGGGAGTCCAAGTGCCTCCTCTTGCACGTATGATTGCGAGGCACCTCTCCAGTAGGGTTCTCCGGGTAGTGTTCGCAAGCCATTTGTTCCTCAGGGGAACCGTCTGGGGCTCTTCAAACACAAGCTGTCCCTCTGGTAAGATGATGGGGACCGTAGACAGAGCCAAGAGGGTTTGGGAGGAGTCCGAGGGGGAGATCAGGAGTCTCGATCCGACGGAGAGCACCCTTTCCATCACATCAAACACCAAAGGAGAGCGAACCTCCTGAGAAACCAATAAGGAAGTCGGTCTCCCTGGGTCAGATGCGAGAATATGAGCCGAGCTCGAGGTTACCGGAGATCCGAGGGAGAGAACCTGGCCCGACAAAGTCAGAGTCGATGAAAAAGGTTCCACTCCCTCGGCTCAGAGAGCAGCTCTGATCCGAGCTGGTCAGATACGAAACGCTCCAGGCAGCTGTCAACAGAGGAAGCAAGTACCGTCGGCAATGACCCCCTGACCAAAGCCAACCTCGGATCAGAGTACTCTGAACCCGAAGGTTGGATCAGAGAAGGAGAAATGGGTTGAAAGAAAGGAAGCGAGCTCCCCCCTCCAGAGGGATGGGGGGCTGGCAAGACCCCCATCTGGATCGGAGTATGGATAAAATCACCTCATCATCTTATCCAGATCCATATCTGACAAGGAGCAGGTGGACCGTGACGAGGCCAAGGATTCTGACCTGGTGGGTCGGGGCACTGAGGCCCAAGAGGCTGGACACGCTTCCTCTGGCTCCGGGGAGAACCTCGGAGATCAGAACCAAGGGGAGTCATGGATCCGTGGTGTCTTACTTTGAGGAGGGAGGTCCGGGGACCTCTTCCTCTATTCCCTCAGACAGATCCGTAACCCATATTTTGAAGACCAAATGAAGTAAACTACTTCAGATTGGACATTAATGACAGCTATACAAGGATGTAATGCAACACCTGCAGTTACAAGAAAAACAGCAATACACTCACAGTTAAAACAATGAGCATCAGAGTAGACTGTCATGCTTTTAATAAATCCTCTAAAATATGGCCTAGAAATACATTTTCCCCAAAAGAAGTGTAAAAGCAAACAAATATTTTCAAAGGAATCTGCATGTCCAAAAGAAATACAAAAAACCAAGCTTTTTGTGGGTACAACAGAAGTGAAAAAGATTTGGCAAAGTGAAGTCTGCGAGTCAGAAGACTTGAGATTTTTAATATAACAAGTCACCGCAGGTTATTGAAAAGTGCTTAGCATTAACCAGCAGAACGTTGAATCCAAAGTAAACAGGTGCAGAACGCAACATTTTGTTTCAAGATTCTTTTGAAACAAGGGGTACCAAAAGTACTGCAGAGAACTAGAAAGCCACACAGTAACACACATGAATAAATGCACAGTGTGAAATAATGTGTGCTTAGAATCACATAGCCAAAGATGCCTTAAATACTGTACAAAGCCACAGAAATGTCTTGCACAGGCATGTTGGTATTTACAGGCTTAGGAAATTGGTCAGGAAATTCACATACAATTTAAACCTGAAGCTATCAGTGGTGCCTGCCCCCCCCCCCCCAAAAAAAAAGTAACAGAACTAGAGAATGGAAATATTAGTTACAACCACAGAATGTTTACATTAATAAACTGTACCTTTCACCAAAGGATTCATGTGCGCATTGCATCTCTCAAGAATGCCAGATAATTCAGTTACCAATTATGTACTAGACACAAACTAGGGCTTCTGCAAATCTCCAAACTGTGCATATTTAATATAGCTATAGAAAGTTGTGTATTCCTTAGCCTTCTCATGTTTTCAGCACTGGGCGTGCCTTCGATGAAGGTTGGGCGTCCAGCTGCCACATTGGCACCCATAAAAAATCTACTGCCATCATTAGCGGACCGGAATTCCGCTGTGGCAACCCCTAACCGGGAAAAGCCAAAAGAAGAACAAGTGTTAAGAGAGTTGTTGCGCATTTAAGTGTAGACCAATGTTTTTCAGTACACATCAAAAGCTAAACAAAAACAAACCCCTGAGGATCAAAGGTCTAGATGACTGACAATAAAGCATACAGAAAGCTATCTAGGACTCAACTAGCTTTCAAACTACACAAACACCACAGTCAAGTAATTTATCAGTTAGGTACTTCTTCCTTTATCACAGCCCCTTTACCCTCTCAAACCAGGTGTGCTGTCTTCCCAAAACACACAGCCAAGCCAGGTATGCAGGTTTTCCCCATATCTCTCCACTCTTCCCCAAAGACATGCACAGCATCCAAGCCTCAAAATTCATATTTGCAGATACAAACCTCTTACTCAGACTTTCTCTGCACAACCCTGACCAAAGCTACAGACATCAATATTACTTCTCTTTACCTTTACATATACTACACACACACACACACACCCACAAAATGAACTTGCCCATAAATAAAATCTCAGACTGATGAAAACTCAACTTTCCAAAGGTCTCTATTCTTCCAAGCTATGAAACCATCTACCTGCCAACACTTTCAAATGGAAACATTATACATGACTAAGACAAATATTAAGATTCCTAAGACACCTACAAGTAATGTCACATGGACAACAGCCAATATCCAACCCCAAATATCAGTTTATACAAAAATAATCGGAGAACAAAATCTGACAACTTCACTGACAGAACACTAAAATCATGCGTAAATTACAATTTATACTACTGTATACAATTTATAATTTACATTTACTCATTTAACTTTAGGCACACAATAACTGATTTAATGCCACAATCATAAGTCTCAGAGACATGCAAAACATTCTAAATACTCACAGGTCATTACTAAGCCAACTACATTCTAAATAAATACTCACAGGTTCATAGGAGATTACTAGGCCAGGATGCCAAGAGACCTTTATAAGCCTAGCCATCCTTGCCAAATGTCTCAGATGTTTTGATACCATAGGGCTACTTTAAGGTGTATATGTGGGCTTAGGCATTGGTGGTCAAGGATTCACTGCTGCCTCTGTCAAAACCATACAAAGGTGCCAAACCATGGGTAAATTTCATTCACCATCCACTGATCCAACTAACACATGAATTGTGTACGTTAAGACAGACTCCTGCTGACATACTAACTCACTACTATAAAAAACACAGCTTAGTAAAGTGAATTATTTACTACTGTAATTTGAAGGACTAATAGCAAAACTAGTAGTATGTATATGTTTACCCTATCCTGAAAGCAGCATTTTAGACTCGGTGTGCAATAGCATAATTAGTCATTACTTTTATATCACTATGTTTAATACCAAGTTTTAACTTGTTTAAAGCTGCTCTTCATGCTTTCTTGTGGATGTATTTTATGCCCTCTGTTTCAGCTTATACTCTTATGCTAAATAACTGTACAGTGTCATTTAGAAGTGGTCAGTACAAGTGCCTTTGCAATGGCTGAAAAGGTTGCAGCATCAGCTCACCAAACCTGTTACCAAAGGAATGGATACAAAATGTGAAGGCGTTGATGGCATTGTTAGTGCAAATGCAATATAGCAAAGCAAAAGGATACTACTGGTGGATTATGACAGTACAATTTCAAGTTCAATAACAGCAAGTGTAAAATGAAAAAGCCTAAAATAAAAGGACAGTATTAAAAACATTGTAGCTGGATACTGAAAGTCAAAGAGGTAGTACAAATACCAAAGACAAAAAGCAAACAGCATTACAGAAATTTTGGGGAATGGGTTGGTATTTGGCAAAGAAAATTCTGAAATAAAACTGCTTCTTAGAAAGTTGTTAGCGCAAGATGTCATCTGGGGATGGAGTTATGAGCAGTAACAGTTTTGAAATTCTTAAAATTAGTCACCTCACAGCAAGAAGTTCTCCGGTTCGATCCTTGGCTGGGGTGCCTTCTGTGCAGAGTCTGCATGTCCACACTGTGGTTGCGTGGGTTTCCTCCGGGTGCTCCGGTTTCCTCCCACATCCCAAAGACATGCTGTAGGTGGACTGGACATTAAAATTGGCCCTAGGTGTGTGTGTGTGTGTGTGTGTGTGTGTGTGTGTGTGTGTGTGTGTGTGTGTGTGTGTGTGTCTTCTGTGGAAGGTTAAGCTGGCAACTCGACACCGTAAAACTCCACTGCCATTCATGTGCAGACTGGTGATCCGCTGTGGCTATCCCTAACTGGGAAAAGCCAAAAGAAGAAGAAGTCGTCACAGATGTGTCAACACTACAAATATTAAGATCTGAAAAGCCCTGTTACACTTCAAGAATGTCAGTGTGAATAGCAAAAGAGTTGCAGTTTTTAAAGAGATTAAGCCAGATTCACAGGTGAAAATTTACAGAGCACTCTGATAAGTGCTTAGAAAAGAAAATGTTAACGTTGTACAGATGTGAGAAACTCCATGAATAGACCCATTAAAATTCTGGTGAAACCATTGAAAAACAAACACGTTTAGAAAGGTTTGTGAAATGCACCTATGTGACTGCAAAAGGAGGTTACTCAAACCTACAGAAATTACGAAGTGAAATACAGACAAGAAAGGGGACTACAAAGGGCAGATACAGCTGAGCACAACATATTTACCACATAAGCATGGAAAACTGACAGACTTTAAATGTGCTGGGTAATTCCAACCAAATACCGGCAGAAAAAAAAAAAAGGGTAAAAATTTCGGATATATTTAACACAACTGTAGAAATTCAGTTACTGAAAGATATTACAATGAAAGGCTGGTCTAAAGTTTAAACAGAAGTCAATATAACGAAAGAAATTTCAGACTTATTTCTCCTTAAAGAAAAGGAAAGAAAATATATGTCCAGGAACTAATGTTCAAAGAGTACATAATAGTCCCTGTAGTCAAATAAGAACAAATGCTGGAAAGAATATGCAAATCACAAACGATTTAAGTGGAAAATATCTATTGCCATGAAAAAAAATGACAGTTGTTGCATATGCAGTGCATACTATAACAATCCAAGGGGAGAAATAACCTAGTCAAGAAAACTCCCATTAGGTCAAAAGTGAAATCATTTATCTTACGGGGGTGGATTATGATGAATATCCTATCACTGATCAGACTGTCACGATCCATTTCTTACACAATCACATGACCACAAAGCATCAACACCCTCCCCACATCCCTGTTATGTAATCTCTAGCGATTCAGTGGGCATAAGGAAGCCTTCCTTAATCAACCCCCCCCCCCCCAATTTGTTACTTTACCGATCTCTGTACAATATTCTTGTCTAGTACTAAAGTTTTTTTTTTTTTTTTTTTTAGTATAGGACAGAGAAGCAAGCCACCTGTACGGCTTCACACACACATTCCTCTTAAATATGAATTGCAAGATCATACAATGTAAGGGTATGGAGACTTCACCTCACTTTCACTTGATCTCACTCAGTAAGAAAGTCCAATTTCAATGAACAGAAGGCTATTACAGCCTTAATACGGGTACAACTGACAGGCTCAATGTCTCCTATGGACTGATTTATTGCAGATAATTTTGAATAATCAATTTGCTAGATACAGCAGTGTGCTCTGTCCTTCCATAAAATTACAACCTTCATTGACACTACAATTTGACTCTTTTTAGGAAGAGGAGTCATCACTGATCACCCGATGATCAGGATATTTTTGCAAAGTGCCCGACTCAGAGGCTATCAAGAGTTCAGAGAGTAGGGAAACTTGCATTCTACATAAAAGATTGTCTTGACGCAGTGGCAAATGGACAGTTAAAATATTAAGGTCTAACAGAAGAAGTTTTAAGGATGGTTAATAGGTTTATAGTTTATAAACTATAGTTATAGTTAGGTTTATAGTTGCTAAATATTAATTATACCAAAATATCTACCAGCTGTTTTGTGACTGGTCAAAGAAATCAGTGAAGCTGCCCCTACCTTAATCATTAAAAAGAAAAGATAAAGCATTGTTCGGTTATCTGCCCTACATAACCATCACACAATATAATTTAGAAAAAGGTACCATCCAAATGATTTTTTTTGGAGTTCTTGCTGGAGGTGATGCAAGATTTATACACTTCTAGTTAAAATTTAGCC
Organism: Protopterus annectens; assembly: GCF_019279795.1. Lineage (NCBI taxonomy): Eukaryota > Metazoa > Chordata > Ceratodontiformes > Protopteridae > Protopterus > Protopterus annectens. The sequence continues at coordinate 211,200,341 of NC_056727.1, read as the reverse complement.
CTCAAGAATGTAGCCCATCTGGTTGATCACATTGGCCATGAGAAAATTCTGCATCATCCATGGTGAAAATGGTGATGCAGTGACACAAGTACTGCAGAAAAAAAAATAGACATGATGAAAAAAGCTTTCAGATTTTAGTTTGTTCAACCGTGAAGCCTACAGAAGCCTTAATACTCTTCCAAATGCTTTGTTTATGAAAACTCTCTATTCAGATGCACTCGCCATCCGTAAGACAGCTACAGTACTCAATACCTTACCCATTGCTTCCCTTTATGCAAGATAGTGAATCGGGCACATGTTGCTTCATTCAGCTCAGTGGGCTTGGATATTCTCCCACCAATCATTTAGTTTTCCACATGTCCTCTGCCGCAAAGAGAAGCTCTCTCTCCTTCCATCAATATTCTTGTCCCATCTTTGGTGCTACTTTTATATGCTTGGTTTTCCTGTCCACTACACCACATTGCTCTGCCATACCCACTAACACTAGCAAGCCACCTTTAGCTCAACTATTTAATCACATTACAAAATTAAAATAACTTGCCACTTTACTGGCTTGGAAGAATGGCCCTTTCTAATCACTTCTAGTGTTAAGCCCAGCACACCACTTGAGGTGAATCAACTGTTTGTGGCACACTGTGTGCTCATGACTAACCTGTAGCAACCTCTCCTTTGTTCTTCACAACTGCAACTACAAAATATGCTCCGTTTACGTAAAAAACCTCTGACAGAGCAGTATTCACCAACAGTCACTTTTACTTGCTTTGAATGAATTTACAAAGGACAAGAAGAAAAAAAACTGTTGCAAAACACAAAAATGCCAAGCAGGAACAGAAGGATGAACCACTCCACAGTAAATAAATGCACCTATTCAGGCCAAACTCAATAAAACCAATACTGGAGTTTATTGAAAAGAATAAAACAAGTGAGCGCTTTCGTCCTGACCACTTCAGGGCTTTGTCAGATAATAAATTTAATCACACAATCTATTTATATAGTACAGAAAAACTGGGTAAAACAAATCATAATACATTATTTATTTAAACTAACACACCCATTTAAAGGAAAAGACATGTAAAAAAAACTATTATATATGTAACAAAATCTGTATAAGATAGAATAAATAAATGGTAAAAAACTCTCATTGTAATATAAAAACAGATAAAATGGTGTTTAAAAATACATAAATAATGAATAAATATGTTATCTTTCTAGGGCTTTTAATTTTAAAAGAGAGCTGATAGAAATGTGTTCATTTAAGCCTGGCCAACTAGATGCATTAAGACACAGTTGCCAGTACAACTCCCTCTTTTCTAGTAAGAGAGACCGGGCTCCACCTCAAGGTTCTGTTTTAATATTATCAATGACAGTAAAATGAAAAGAATGACCAGTATTTTCCACTATGTGCTTGCTAAGTGCATTTGTATCTTTTTTTGATTTTATGTCATACAAATGCTCACATACTTTTTTTAATTTACGGTCCGTTTTCCCAATATAAAAACAGCTACAGCAATTACATAGAACATAATAAATAATCTTTTCAGATCCACAATTGTATTTTTGGTGAAGTTTTACTTCAATGTAGTTTATCAGAAAACTGCTACCCTCCTTAAACGTGTTAGTTACACATGGCACACACTTTCATGTGCCCAACGTTATTCATTCCCTTTGGTTTCATCTCAAATATATTTTTTAAGTTTCTGCCCTTCTTAAATACTATGGCAGGATGTGAATCAATAAATGGTCTAATGGCTTCTTCATGACTTAGTATGGACCAATTCTTATCTAAGATGTTGCTTAATATACAACTGTCAGTGTATATGGTAATGAAAGACGTTTTTATTTCTTGGTTCTCCACATTTAAGCATTGAGTGGAGTTGTTGATACTGGTGATGCTGGTGTCAAGGACTATTTACTACTTCCAACATATCATCAGTAATAAATTTATACTGACAGGCTCTCCTTGAAAACAAGGATTTCAAGTTGTCACATTCACTAGGAAAATGAACGTGAGGGTTAAGGCGGGGTAGGTGAGTTAGAGTTAGGGCGTGGGTGAGGTGACCGAGATGGTGACTGACCTTAGGGTTAGGGTTAAGGTAAGTGGATAGTTAGTGGTGCATGTATTGTTTAGTGTAGGGTTAGGTGTAAGAGTTTAGGTGTATGTGTGTGGATCGCTGCTTGTTTGGTGTGCTTGTGTTGTGTGCATGCGTTTTGGAATAAGAAGTTATGTACTCGCCATAACGTTCCATCTGAGTAGGTATCTTCATTTGTCTGCAACCTTTGGGATACGAATCCGATCTCGGATCAGAGCTGGCAACTTCTACCATAGCATAGATCCGAGCTCCTAGCTCCTCCCTTTACCCATAATCCCCTGCCAATTCTGACTGACCTCAGATCAAGTTTGCCCGATATAACCATTGTTACTGTGCCCCGGAAGGGGCTTATCTAAGATGAATCCTAAACAGAATCCTATAGGTCAGGGGGAAGGAGGGGGGAATGGTTGCAGACAAATGAAGATACCTACTCAGATGGAACGTTATGGTGAGTACATAACTTCTTAATCTGAAGTAGGAACTTCATTTGTCAGCAACCTTTGGGACAGAGTCCCCAGCTACCTGAATCCTGGGTGGCCTTTATGGAAGAATATACCGGAGCACTGCAGAGCCAAAGGATGCTCTACCTCTGGAGACAACATCCAGTTTGTAATGGCTGATAAAAGTATGAGATGAGGCCCAAGTGGCTGCGGAACAAATATCATCAAAGGGAACCCTAGATTTAAAAGCTGCCGAAGTAGCGACGGCCCTAGTAGAATGAGCTCAGACTCCCTGAGGTGCAGGCCTTCCCGAACTCTGATATGCCAAGAGGATACAACTAGCTATCCACCGTGACAGGGTAACTTTAGAAATTGACTTGCCTAAATTTGTTTGGCAAAGGAGACAAACAACTGGTCAGATTGCCTATGACCAGCAGTTCGATGAATATAAAAGCGTAATTGTCTGTACACCTCCAAGGAATGCAGTTTGTACTCTCCTTTGTTCTGGTAATTGGGAAAGAACACGGGAAGATTAATAGATTGATTAACATTAGCTTCCGAAGATACCTTAGGCAGAAAGGACGGATTGATCCGGAGGTAAACTCTATCCTGATGGAAGGCTAAATACGGCTGTTTAACACAGAGCCTGAAGCTCAGACACCCTTTTAGCTGAAGTAATGGCCACCAAGAAGGCCGTCTTCCAAGAGAGGTATTTAAGATCAACCGTAGCCGCCGGCTCGAAAGGGGGGCTTTTCAAGGCCTCTAGAACCAAAGATAAATCCCATGGGGGTACTACCTCCCTGACCGGAGGTCTGAGAAGGAAGGTACCCTTGAGGAAAGCTTTACAAAGCTTGGAAGTAATTAATTAGAGGGCCCGATTCACGCCCTACATGATAATGCGAAATCGCTGCTAGTTGTACCTTGACTGTAGAGCAGCTAGCCCCTTGATGAAAAATGGTAGTTAGAAAATCCAAAACCGACGTAAGAGGCGCCGTGAAAGGATCTAAGTGATGGTGCTCCGCCCAAATGGAGAAACGTTTCCACTTACTCTGATAGACCCTTCTGGTGGAAGGTTTATGTGCTGCTACTAGGATGGCTTTGACTGGTGAGGAGATTCCGGGAGTCCTTATCAGGAGTGGAACTGGAGCAACCAAGCAGTCAGCTTGAGGTTGACCAGGTTGGGGGTTGGGAGACCTAGAGGGTGAGTAATGAGCTCCGGGAGGGGATCCAGAATCCAGGGTGGATGAATCAAATAAGACCACAGGTACGGGAACCACGTTTGACGAGGTCAGAATGGGGCAATGAGGATCATTTTGCTCCCTAGCCGACTGGCTTTCTGTAAGAGTTTTAGCATCATGGGCAATGGAGGGCAAGCGTAAAGGAGACCGGGAGGCCAAGCATGTACTAGAGAGTCTCTCGGGGACTCCCCCTGAGGGGGGATTAGAGCGAAGTAACTGTTGCATTTGATATTTGAAGGAGAGGCAAAAAGATCGCAACAGGGTTGCCCCCATTGGGCACATATTTGCTTCGCTACTAGAGAATTGAGAGACCATTCGTACGGGGTCAGAATCGAACGACTGAGCCTGTCTGCTAGGATGTTGGACCGTCCCGGAATGTGCGTTGCAATGAGAAAGCGGTTGGTAGATATCGCCCATTCCCACACTCTCATGGCCTCGTGACGAAGAGGATAAGACCTGGTTCCCCCCCTGTTTGTTGATGTGCCAGACAACTGACATGTTGTCCATTTGTACTGCAATCGTCCCAATTGGAAGAAGGCTGTGAAGTGCCTGCAACGTCAAAAGCACTGCCCTCATCTCTAGGACATTGATATGCATGGAGGTCTCTGTGTTGTTCCACGTGCCTTGGACCGTTCTGCCTGAATAGTGGCCCCCCCACCCCAGGCGAAACGCGTCCGTGGCCACTGTGGCAACGGGGGAAGGCATCGGAATGGTCGTCCCTTGTGAAGACTCGGGGACTGGAGCCACCACATGAGCGACCCTCTGCAAGCCCTGCTTAGGGGAATAGGATGGGACAGGGGTTTGCGAGACGGGGACCATTGTACCTGGAGGGTCCACTGCAGGACCCTCATATTTAGACGGAATAGGGGCAGCAGAGGAATTGCTGCCGCCATGGACCATAGAGCCCTCAGGATCAATTCTGCCGGTGGAGCAGGAAGTTGGAGAATGGCCTGAACATGCAACCTCAGGTTCTGAAGCCGATCGGGAGTCAGGAAGGCAAGCATTAGTCTGGAATCCAATCTCGCCCCTATGAAATCTATTATCTGTGTAGGAGCCAGAGAGGATTTGGCCATGTTAACAGTCAACCCTAGGCGTGGAGCAAGATTGAGGAAATAATCCCTGCCTGAACAGAGCAGATGCCTTGTTGGGGTGATGAGGAGCCAGTCATCCAGGTACGGAAAGACCTGAATTCCCTGAAGCCTCAGGTGGGCCGCTATAACCACCAAGACTTTGGTGAACACCCTGGGGGCTGAGGTGAGACTGAAGGGGAGGCCCTGAACTGAAAGTGACTGGCTCCCAGCCGGAAGCAGAGGAACCTCCTGGAACGTCTGTCCACAAGAATGTGGTAGTACGCATCCTTGAGGTCTATCGAGCACATCCAGTCGTTCTCCCGTAACAGGGGGAGAATAGATTGTAGCGTGACCATCCGGAACTTTTCTTTGGGCACTGCCAGGTTCAAGAGAGGTCGAGGATGGACCTTAAGTCCCCCATCTTTTTTGGCACCAGAAAGAACCTAGAGTAAAACCCTGATGCGAACCGATCTGGGGGGACAGGTTGGATGGCTCTTTTTTGTAAAAGCTGCTGAATTTCTGTAGCAGCCGCCTCCCTCTGATTGGGTGGTACGTCAGGGAGGCATCTGGTTTTGGGGGTTACAATAAAGGGAATTTGGTAGCCTCTGGATAGGATGCGAAACACCCAGCGATCTGTTATGGACTCCCACATTGCTAGGTGCCTCGAAAGACGCCCCCCGACTGCCTCCAGAGTGGAGCAGCCGGGCAACCCCTCAGGGGTTCTGCGTGGGCCTCTCAGAGAAAGGTTCACTGGACCCAAAATTTCTGGGACCCCCTCTGCCTCTAGGGCAGCGTCCTCCCTGTCCTCCTCTGCCACGAGAGGACTGGTTGTCCGGAGCAGACTGGGACTGATGTGATTTCCGGAACCACATGTTCTTCTGACCCTTTTGGTTCTTAGAAAAGGACCCCTGGGGAGCAGAGAAGCGGACTCCGACGGCAGATGTCTTCCCGTCTTTCTCGCTCTGGACTAAAGTGTCGCGAATGGTTTTGCCAAACAGTGCAGAACCATCAAAGGGGGCATTCGCGAATGACGCCTTAAAGGGTTCCGAGAAGTCACAATAACTGAGCCAGGCTTGGCACCTCATTACCAGGCCGGCTCCGCCAGCTCTAGCGGCCCCTTCCATGGCGTGAGACAAGAGCCGCATAGAGGTGTTGGAAACTGAACGTAGAGTGGACATTCGGAAGGAGTACAGCTGCTTGTCCCCTTCCGACATGGACTCTGGGGGGGGGGGGGCAGCGTATTTTTTTTATTAGATCTCGCTGCATCCGGATGACGTGTGCCATATATAGTTCAGCGCCCTCATGGAGAAGGTTGCTGAACTAAAGACCCGCTTCCCATGGCGGTCCATCGCTCTAGACTCCTTGCTCGGTGGGTGGACCACGGAGCTCTCCTGAGCCAACTCCCTCTTACTGGCCACCGCCACCAACATGGCATCCATGGGGGGACCTCTGCTCCAGTGGGTTCTTTCTGCAGGGGGACTCAGGATCCTATCCGGGCACTTGAGGACTGGCTCTACAGTGTCCGGCTCCTTCCAAGCCCTGGTGGAAATAAGGTCCACCAGGGGGTCAGGGGGACGGGACACCCAAGAGGTAGATGGCCCTGCTTCGAATGCCTCTAGGAATACGGACTCATCGGAGGAAGCCTTGGGGGCAGACCACCCTCCCCTAATCCTGAGCATTTCCATGATGTCTCCAAAGGAGACATCCTCGGGGGGTGACCTTGGGGAGCCTTCCCCTTCATCTAAGTCCGTATCTTCCGTAAGGGACTCGGGGGAGTCCACGTGTCTCCTCTTACACTTAGCTTTGTGAGGAACCTCCTCGGGGGGCTGTCCGAGGAAGACTCACCAGCAATATCATGTTCCAAAGGAACACCCAGAGGCGCTGAAGCAGGCTGCCCCAAAAGGCCGGGTGATGGGAGCCTGAACCAGCTGAGAGGGAGTGCAGGGGGGAGCCGAAGCCAGGACTGGAGGCCCGGATGCACTCAACAGTGCCCTCTCCACCACCGTGAAAGCCGAGGGAGAGCTACTCTCGATAGGATCTGAAAGTCGACTCCACTCGGATCCAAAGCAGGGACCGGATCCGGGACCAAGACCCTCGGATCCGAAGGACTCGTGCTCTGACCGGGACGGAGCCGAAGTCGCACCAAATCCCTCGGACCCGGAGCTCAGCACACGGCTCCAAGAGGTCGGATCCAACAAGCTCGAGGGACCAGTCGGAGCCGAAGTAATCAGTACTATCGGCTCCGACCCACCCCCGGGTCCAACGCGGCTCGGCTCCGAATGCTCCGAGCCCGGAAAGCGGGTCGGAGAAGGAGCGACTGGAGCAAAAAATGGGGTCAAGCTCCCCCCCAAAAGGGGGGGGGAGGCAAGAGCACTACCATCTGCAGCTGGGCCTGGATGAACTTCCTCATCATCATGTCTGCATCTGACATGCTAAAGGTGGACCTTGAAGAGGCCACTGAAGCAAACCTAGAGTGCCACCTCGATGACCTCGACGGGGACCGAGTCCCCTCCTCCCCGGGTCCCATGAGAAACAAGGGGATCGGAGCCAAGGAGGAGGCGATCCAGAAGCTCTGGATGGAGAAGCCCGTTTGGCGGACAGGGCCGAGGAGTCGTCCTCGGCCCGCCCCTTATGGTGCTTCTCCTTCCGTTTGGCTTTCCCGGCCTCCCTCTCCTCCGGAGCCAAAGCGGGCGGTTCAGTCCCGACCGGAGGGAGGGAGACAGGGGTGGCTACCACCGAGGGCTGGGTAGTGGCCACAGAAGCACCGGAGGCCGGAGCCGAATCCGGGAGCAAAAGGCCCGCCAGAATCCGCTTTGACCTCTGGTACTTAAGTGCCCTGGGGTTGAACGCTGCGCAAATCGCGCATCCCGAGGAGACGCAAATCGCGCATCCCGAGGAGAGGTGTTCAACCCAAGGCACCCAACGCACTGGGTGTGGCCATCCGCCGGTGAAAGCTTATGGCCACACTCAGTGCACTTTGAAAAGATGGCTTTAGGGGCCTCAGACATAGTAATACAGAAACACACTCACTAGGCCCCTACACACACCACAAACACACACTACGACCAGCGAGGGCAGGGAGGAAAAATAAACACAAAATAAGTTAAACAGAGATATATAGGACACCTAAATACTCGCTCTCACTCGCACAAGAAGTAAAAACAGAAAGTTTTTCTCACAAAACTTATCCAAATAGCAGGAGCTCGAAATCCATCTTGTAGCTTGAAGTGCGGCAAACTAGATCTGGGGTCAGTCAGGGTTGGCAGGGGATTATGGGTAAAGGGAGGTGGGAGGAGCTAGGAGCTCGGATCTATGCTGTGGTAGAAGTTGCCGGCTCGGATCAGAGATCGGATCCGTATCCCAAAGGATGCGGACAAATGAAGTTCCTACTTCAGATCTGCAAATTTCTTCCCTGGGGGGGGGGGGGGGTCGCTGATCTGGATGTTCGATGTTTTGTATTTTCGATATTAGAACACTCGACATTTTGCATGTTTGGTGTTCTAATATAGACCCCTTTTTTTTTTTTTTTACATCTCATTAACAACACTCCATTTAAAACTGGGTATGTCCTTTGGACTACTGACATCAAAGATTTATATTCTGTTATTACCCGTAACACAAGCTTGAAATGGTTTTCAGAATACTTACATGAAAAAGAAGTTGAACGCAACAATGTCCCAGTATATACACACTTACTTGAACTTGTTTTGAAAAAATTTCATCTACTTTAACCATGAAATATATCTGCAACAAACAGGGTGGCAATGGGTTCTTCCTGTGGGGACCTGTATGCAATTACTGTTGTCACCAATGGGAGAAGAAGTATTTGTTCAACAGTCCGATGTTCAATCATGTAAAACGTCATACCCGGTTCCTGGATGACATTTTTATTTTGTGGAATGGTTCCCCACAACACATCAATGATGTCATTTCTTATCTGGATTCTACTACTACATTTTTGAAATTCACACATAATTATAGTAGGGACCAGCTGTCCTTTCTAGATGTTCTTCTCACTAAAGATTAAACAACCAATAAGTTTGTTTCAATTCTGTCACATACAATACTGACAAGTTTTTATTCAAACGATTCCTCTCCATCACTACATCCATTTTCCTTTCACCCCCCCCGCTTCTCTAACTTTTATACTCTCTCACTTCACTTAATTTCCCCTTCTTTCCAGCTGTCCTTCAAACTCTGAAAACTCCTATCACTCCTCTCTGATAAGCCTCTGCATTTCTCCACCCTTATCCAGCTTGCCAACACTAATCTGTCTCAGAGTTTTACTACCTCCTTCCCTAGTCATTCCAAGTACGTAACAGACTGAGCAATAAAGTTAAATTTTCATCTTCTAATTGAACGTTCCACTTATTTCTGACTTCTGCACATTCTGATGTGTACTTTAAACAGAAGGAAATGTGCCCTGACAAAGAAGAAACACAAAACAAAATTCCTTAAATGGTGCACAAAGTTATGATACCGCAAAACAACACTACTGGTTTCCTTACATCAGCTTACTTTTGATTTAACTCAGGGGAGGGGGGATTGTTGCACTGGGCAAGTGGTCTTCTGAAAAGATAGCAACCATCTGGTTATCCCAACTCCCCCTCCCCCCGACACACACACACCTAATTTCTCAGTATTTCCTTCGGACTACTTACCTGCAAGTGAAAGACCCCACACTGCAAATCACCAAGCTTAAAAGGAAAACAAGATTCTTGCAAGGAGAGTCAGGGGTTCCACTTGTGTGTTTGTGTATATTACACACATATATATATATATATATATATATATATATATATATATGTAATGTATGTATGAATACAGACACACAAAATATTTGTATGTACGCACACACACACACACACACAATATATATACGCACACACACACACAATATATATACGCACACACACACACAATATATATACGCACACACACACACAATATATATACGCACACACACACAATATATATACGCACACACACACAATATATATACGCACACACACACACAATATATGTACGTACACACATACACACAATATATGTACGTACACACACACAATATATGTACGTACACACACACAATATATGTACGTACACACACACAATATATGTACGTACACACACTATATATGCGCACACACACACTATATGCGCACACACACACTATATATGCACACACACACACACTATATGTACGCACACACACACTATATGTCACACACACACACACTATATGTACGCACACACACACACACTATATGTACGCACACACACACACTATATGTACACACACACACTATATGTATGCACACACACTATATGTATGCACACACACACACACACACTATATGTATGCACACACACACACACACTATATATGTATGCACACACACACTATATATGTATGCACACACACACTATATGTATGCACACACACACACTATATGTATGCACACACACACACTATATGTATGCACACACACACACACTATATGTATGCACACACACACACACTATATGTATGCACACACACACACACTATATGTATGCACACACACACTATATGTATGCACACACACACTATATGTATGCACACACACACTATATGTATGCACACACACACTATATATATGTACACACACACTATATATATGTACACACACACTATATATATGTACACACACACACTATATATATGTACACACACACACTATATGTATGTACACACACACACTATATGTATGTATACACAGACAATATATGTACATATACACACACACAATATATGTATACACACACACTATATATATGTATACACACACACTATATATATGTATACACACACACTATATATATGTATACACACACACTATATGTATACACAGACAATATATGTACATATACACACACACAATATATGTACGTATACGCACACACAATATATGTACGTATACACACACAATATATGTACGTATACACACACACAATATATGTACGTATACACACAATATATGTATGTACACACACACACAATATATGTATGTATACACACACATACACAATATATGTATGTACACACACACACACACACACAATATATGTATGTATACACACACAATATATATGTATGTATACACACACAATATATATGTATGTATACACACACAATATATATGTATGTATACACACACAATATATATGCATGTATACACACACAATATATGTATGTATACACACAATACACACACAATATATGTGTATACACATATATATATGTATACACACACAATATATATACACAATATGTATACACACACATATATATGTATGTACACACACACTATGTATGTATACACACAATATATATGTATGTATACACACTATATGCATATACACTATATGTATACACACACACACTATATATGTATGCACACACTATATATGTATACACACACTATATATGTATACACACACTATATGCATGTATACACACACACACACACCTATGCATGTATACACACACACACACACACACCTATGCATGTATACACACACACACTATATGCATGTATACACACACACACACACTATACGCATGTATACACACACACACACACTATACGCATGTATACACACACACACTATACGTATGTATACACACACACACTATGTATGCACACACACACTATGTATGCACACACACACACACTATGTATGCACACACACTATATGTATACACACACACTATATGTATACACACACACACACTATATGTATACACACACACACACTATATGCATACACACACACACTATATGCATGTATACACACACACACACACTATATGCATGTATAC